>NW_022995376.1:7491208-7797100 GCF_004354385.1 Drosophila innubila
ATATAATAATTCCGAATATTATGGAAAAATTTGCAATTCGTTTATATGTTTTATTTAACACTTATGCTGCGTAAACTTGAATTTTGAACTTGACTTTTTCTGGCTACAATTTTACATTAAAAATAAATAAATTTCTTTATTAAACAAGGCGCTTGAAAAGTTAATCTATTATGGAAAATATTCCCTCGATCGCTTAAAAGTTTCTTAGCATTTCCGGCAATTGCTTAAAGTGCTTTCAACATTAACAGTTGCTGCAGCAAGGCGCATAATTATATATAGATTATATACAATATATATATATATATATGTACAATATATAGCAGCTGTCATATAATATAAGCACATGGTCGAAATGATGTGTTTGTGCATCAAAGCGAAGAAACGTTGCAGCCATCAAATCGGTAGCAGCAACAACAACGAGAACAACGAGAACAACAACAAATGCAACTTGCAACATGCACATCAACTAGGCAGCCAACTAATGGTCCATTCGTGGCACTTGGTTATTGACGTTGGACTCGAATTGTATTAACAATGCATGGGGCCCAGAACCAGGGACGTAACTGTAGCTGACGCTGGCCACTGAACTGCCCCAGCTTAGAGGCGGTGGGCGGTGAGAAAGGGGGAGTGGCAGCAGCGGCAGCAGCAGCGGCAACGACTGCGTTTAGCTTTGATGCAAAATCGAAACGTGGTCAACTTCATTTCGCTTAATTTCGCGTTGACTCTGCGCTCACACACACACACACACACAGTTATACACACACACACACGCCTGCTAAACTGCTGCATGTTGTAGAGGGGGCGTGGCACTTGTGACTCTGCCCCCGCTGCCACTCAGGTATGACATTTTGGCAGCGTCGAGTGCACCAAGACTGTCAAATGAGTTGTAATGAAATCTCGTTCAGAGTGCGTGTATGAACCTCTCTCTCTCTCTATGTATGTGTGTTTGTGTGGGATTGTGTGTATGGTTGTGTGTGTGTGTGCGTATGTTGTGCTGCTTTGGTCAGTTGCACATATAATAAATAAATTATTTGGCATTTGGTGTACGTATTATTGAAGGCAGGTGGATAACAGGCACACACCCACACACACACAAATCATATATTCACACACACACACAACTGCAACTGCGGCGCCAGCTGTCGTTCGTCTTTGCAACAAACTTGCGCATTAGCGTGATTAGTCTCAATAGTCGCTCGCTGGCATTTAGACTCGCAACAGCAACAACAACGACAACAATCACTGCAACAACAACAACAACATGCCCCTTCTACAATTTGTGTTTTGCTTTAAACGTTGCGACAAATTAAATTATGCCCAAATTCCTAGCGTTTCCGCCATTTTGACGCGACATTCACTGTCTAGCCTAAAATAAAAAATCATATTTATATATACACATCTATCTAGATATATTTGGGGGAAATGCGAGTAAAGAAAGTACGCCCCCAAGTGTCAAGGAGCCAGGAAACAGGCGTTGCAGGCAACGCAATTGAAACCTTTGACGAGCGACTTTTGAGACAGGTCTTTAGACCGCATCCATATAATAATCATTGAGGCATTAAGCCCACACCAATTGGGCGTAAAAAATGCCAAACAACCTTAACGTCCACTTTGCGGCACTTGTGTGGTGTGTGTGTTTGTGAGTGTGTGTGAGTGTGTGTGTAGTTCTAGCCACAGGGGTCGCTTGTCATGGCGGTGGTTGCTGCCACAATTTCTGATTCGTTCAGTCTAAAAAAAAAGCAGGACCCTCAATGCAATTTAACCAAAATGCACAGCAGGAAATGCCACAACGGGTGGCAAGGGCAACAAGTTTTTTAATGTCTCGAAACCAACATGAAGTTGAAGTAAAAATAAAAATGAAATAAAATAAGAATATAATAAATGTTAAATATTAATATAAAATATATTTTTCGTAGAAAATAACTTGCATAATTAATCTTTTCTTAAACAACAAAAGGAATAATATTATTTACTTTTAAATTAGGTACTTTTATTCAGTAACTACACGTCTGTATCCATGCTCCCAATAAATCGGAAATTTTTAATTGAATTATTAGTGTTTAAAATATAATTTAAAATTCTAGTATAAATGAAACTATAAATGCCTTTTGCTGTTATTAAAGGCAAATTATTATTGTATTACAATAAATTTTTAGTAAACAATTGGCTTATCAAACTTAAACAGACGCTTCATAAGCCTCATTTTCTATATAAGTGTACCTTTAAATATCACAAAATCAAAAAACCAATTATAAAAGTAATTGAATATTAAAATTTTGTTAAAATATGATTTATTAAAAAATAAATTAAAAATCAGTGTGACATTAAATATAACACAAAATCAAAAAACAAATTATAAAACTATTTGAATATTAAAATTTTGTTAAAATATGATTTATTAAAAAATAAATTTAAAAAAAATTTCTATACAAAATCCGTATTTCTTACCACATTTGAAAACAACATAAGCTCATATTTTCTAAGTGTATTTCTAAATTCTAAAAAGTCGGACAGGAAATTGTCAAAGTATTAGATGTTAGTGTTAGTGAGTGTGTGTGTTTATGTGTAAATTTGTGCGCTGCAAACCAAAAATTAATTAGCGTGAAAAGCATTATTGAATTGTAGGCAAAGTAAAGGCATTTGACAAATCGTTTGCCGGCGCATTTGGCCAACTTGAAGACGGATACTGACGGCAAAAACTTGCATTAGTTTTGTAAGCTAGCGTCGAGCTCATTTCCTTAGCATATGCACACATATGTGTAAATGTACATATATGTATAGTATTATAGTATATAAATGTAAGTCTGTGTGTGTGTCGCACTTTTAATTTGATTTAGTCGCAAAACTTGCTGGCAGTACTTCATTAAAATTGTGCAACAACAAATAAACTTGGGCCTGGAAGTTTTTGGCGCGCTTTTTGCTACTTGAAACATCAATTACAACATGCAGCAGCTCCACTGACAGCAACAAGCGGCATATTTCCGACCTCGGCAGAGCCACCACCACCACTACTATCACAGCCAACAGAAGCAGCACCACAACCACCACCACCATCACCGCACTCCTTAACCCTTAGGCAAGCCAACAAGCGCTCTGAAGTGTGCTAGGATTTCACTTGAAAACTGCAATCAAGTGAATTTCGATATGTATGTGCATGTAGATATGTGTGTGTGTGTCTGTGTATATGTCCGGGGCATATAAAAACTTCATGGATTTAATAATCAAACCATCGATGGTTAAAATGTTGCTCGAGCAGCGCAAACATCCGACTGCTAAGCACCAAAAGTGGGGAAAATGGGGGGGAAAAAGGGTGAAAATATGGGGACTTCTCTACACTTGTTCGTCATTTCCTGTACAATTTTATTATATTTCATATATGGATGACTGTTGTTATGTATGCATGTCTGTGTCTGTGTGCGATCGGCAATAACAGCTTACTTTAGAGAGAGAGAGGGGAGATATGGAATATGGAATATGGCAAATGTTGCCTCTACTATGAGTATACAAGTATTTATACAAAATGTGAAACGTTGCTACATTATAAAAGATGCTCTGTCTGTGTGTGTAGTTTCATTTAGAACGTTCTGTGTAATAATAACAGAAAAATCATTAAGTACCCGCCCAACAGTTCAATAAATTTGTGTTTGTTGCTCACAAAAGTTGCAAATGGAAATTATTTTTGCTGAGCTAACGATATTGTGATGTGGGAAATGAATCAACATTAATTAGAAAAAATATTTAATAATGTTTGAAGTGGGAAAATTAATAAATGCATTTTTTTATTGGTTAATTAAGTTCTGTGTGGATTCACTTCAAAAATGTATAAAGCTTTAAAGTTAATTCATTAAAATTGTTGATTTGCTTAGTTTTTAAGACAAGTTTTGTATAGGTCTGTATAGGTCTGTATAGGTTGGTTTATTCTTTATAATACATATAGAGCATATTCTCTCACTTTGTTTTCGCCTGCCTTGTACTTTGCAGACTAATTGCCTGCAATCGTCGGATCTATACCCCACCTTCTATTCTACAGCCAATAAAACAACAAAACAAAACAACAAAACTTTAATTTTGTTGTGCGCACAATTTTTTATCATTGTTTGTTAAAAACTGCGGTAATTTATACAACCGACAGCAAAAACAAAAAGTTTTACAGGTTAAAATGCCAGCAATAAACCGATTAGCAATTGAAAGAGGGGAAAATGGCGGGGCAAAAGGGGAGGGGAGGGGAGGGGTGTGGAAGCTACCAATCAATCGACAAAATAATGCGTTAACTTTTAAAAACCACAACTACAACGCACACACGCAACTTTTTACACACACAACAACTTTGTATGTGCGGAAAAACGATTAGAAAAACAAAAGCAAAAAAATAAAATGCATGGGAAAAGGCACACGGACTTAGACATGCCTTCCATTCTATAACTGCTTTTATGCAACAACAAAAAAAAGTTTTAAATTATTGCAATCTATTTTACAAATGAGCATAAAAACGCATTAAATAACGAGCGAGGAATAAAGGATTCAATTTAAATATTTTGGAAAAAACAAGAAATTTGTTTATGAACTTTTTACATTTTACAATGCACAAATCTGTCTAAAAGTAAAGAAATACTCTTATTTTAAATAAGAGCAAAACAAGTTGAAAATCAAAACAGTCAATTTTAAAAACTTCAGAAAATTCATTGGTAACAATCCAACTAAAAATAATGTTTTTGACTAATTTTGCTAACAGCTTTCATATTTCAAAAACGTTTCTTAAAGAAAAGCTTGGACAGTTTCGTAATTTTTTAAATAAACAAAACTAAATTATTGAAATAGTCAAAAGTTTATACCGTGTTAAAAATTACAATTACTATTGAAATCTATTTAGTTTTCGCCAAGTTTGAAGTTCTGCAACTTTGGCACAAAATAAACCCAATATATCTATTTATGTATGTGATTGTGTGTGTGTGTGTGTGCAATGCAATTCACAACATCGAGTTCAATTAGAAAACGTTACTTAAATCCAGTTAAAATTGTTGTAAATTGTGTTGAATGTCCTGTGAAGTGCAAATCGTATCGTTTTTCTTCGTAATAGCTTAAAACAATATTGCCTATTAGCACTTCATCATGCTATAAACAAAAATGCATATTTTATTGTTCATTTTGTTGGTCAACAACAACAACAACTGAAAACATTTAACTTACTGCTCAAAGTGTTTTTATATTTTTATTTTGAATATCTGCCCGGCTATAAATCACGAATCTTTAATAGTCTGTTGGCAGCAAAATCAAAAATAGTACAAGGTAAAAAAATATTGAAAATTATTTGGACAGAGATTTTAGCTATAGGTATTTCTGCATATATGCACAAATACATGCATACAAATACCAATAAGCTGGACGTTATAAAATGCTTGCCTATTTTTTGGCGTACAAATTGCAACAGACGGTTTTTTATGCATTTTATAGCTGGCTGTTGTTGTTGTTGGTGTTGGTGTGGCCGAGGTTGCTGTTGTTGTCAGCACATTACGCGGCACATGCAGTGGCATCTAGAGGCGTGCCAGCCGCCCATTCAACCCGCACGTGCCGCGCATCAAAAATCGCTGCAAAAATGGGGAAAATAAAAAAATGATGCTCAACCGCGTGGTATATAATCTAATAAGCAATCAATGATGTGAAAAAATGACTGGCAAACCATTTTAAACGCTGTGGTGCACCACAGAGACCCAACAACACCAACAACACCAACAACGCCATCAACACCACCAGAAGGAGTTGAAAACGAGGACTCTCTGGTCATGTTCAGGGGATTTGCCACTCATACCACGTTTTTTAGCCTTTTTGGCATTTTGCATTTTATTTGAGCCAATGCCTTTTTATTATTTTTGCCTTTTTTGGCTGCACTCGCAACACAATTGTTGCATGCAGCTCGTGTGAAAAAAGGCAGCGGGACGCAGGAAAACAGATAGACAGAAGGACAGACAGACGGACAGACAGACGGACAGACTGACCGTTTACCAGTGCCCAGTGGTTGCCTCTCCCGTGTGGCACGTGTGTGTGGCAGAGTGTGTATAGACTGTGTGGCAATGCACATAAACTGTAAATGCCGCACAATGACAGAGTGTCAATTTATTAGGTGCTACAATTTATGGCATCAGTTGCGCATCGCGATAACCAACGATAGCCAAATGACCAGATGACCAACTTCAGGCCGACCGCATAATAATTTTTTGTTGCTTACATTTTAATTGCATTTAATTGATTCCATAACATTTTTTTTCTTTTTGCTCGCCGTTTGCAAATTAATTAAATGAAATGCATAAGTCAAAACTGAATTAAACGTGCATTTTAGTTTGTCAGACTTCGAAGTTTACTTAGTACATAATTAATTTCTTCAACTAATACTATATATTTATATTTTAAATGGCATCTACTGAATTTCACATTATACTGAATTCTATAGAAAAATGTGTTGCCTTTATTTTGAAGTCAGAAGCATTGCTAATAATCTTTTGTTATATTGTCCTTAATTCTATGACCAAAAAGTTTGCTTAATAAATTAACATATTTCACCTTGCTTCATTGCAACTTATTTTATTATTTTTAAATAAATTTTGTTGCTCTACCATATTAATCAGTTTAATATCTTTTATTCAGAACTGTTCCCAGCTTAACTTTTGCTTTAATTCCTTCAAAAAACCGTCTTTACCTTCATCCACTGTAATTCGATACAGATTATTCAACTTGATAGGAAAAAAATCCCCTTTACTTCATATCAATTTATTTTATTATTTATATTAAGCCGGTAAGAGCAAGTGCTTTGACTAAGCTTGCAGCATGCTTAAATAAATAATCTTACGCATCTAAAATAATACAAAAAAATTATTTATATATTTTTTCTTGTTTAAAGCTTTCAATATTTTAATAAGAACTGCTTCCAATTCCACTTTTGCATTAATTTTTCCAAAGAACCTTGACTACCTTCATTTAATTTGAAATTTTTACGTAATTTGCTCTCGCATAAATTTTAAACATTAATTAGAAACAAAATGTGGCGCCAAGCAAGAAAACAAAAATCCATATGAAAAAGTCTGTGAATATTTTTGTAACTTAGCTATTTTCTCAACTCCTTGCCTTGGCCTATCTTGTGTCTACCTTTTGGGGTTTCTTAACTAAGATTTCTCATCCCTTAAAGCCACTGTTCGTTCTGATGAAAAATGGCGAAATGTCTGTTGGAAAATGTCTGGGCTGTTACGTTGCGTTGAAGCGCGGCTAAATTTAATTTTAAATTTTATGAACGCACATCAAAAAATAAGCATGAGGCAGAGCTACTTGGGGGTTGCCTCGTCAAAGTTGTGGCATTAAAATATGAAAAACAATTAAGCCCAACGTCTTCATCTTCATCTTCTACGCTAACTTTTGGTGGCGTCTCAACGGGGAAGTTGTAATGTATTAGAAAATGGCTGCCTAGCAATTGCAACGGACCAATTCCCTTTCCTGCCTCATTTCTATTAAAATGCTGAAACAAAATGAGTATTATGTATTTCAATTCATTATGAATAATTCAACGTTTGGCATGCATTTTATATAAGACAGCGCGGTAACGTTGAAGTTTTCCACTGCGTTGCATTACGGTGAGGAGTGTGGCATGAACGTTGTACAACACACAAGACACTTTGTTGCCTGTTGCAACTATACATATCTATATATATATATTTTTTTTTTGGGAATATTACGGCAATATTACGGTTGCAGACAACTTGACAACGCGTATCTCAGTCTCAATTTTGTTGTTCTCGGTTATTTTGTTGCTGTTGCTCAACAATAAAATGTAATAAATTATTTAAGCTGCCCAAATGCACATTTGTAACAACAACTAGCAGCAAAGTGCTGGCTGGCAGCTGTGAAATATGTACTATGTTAAACACTCAGTTTCAGATTTTAGCAATTGATGAAAATTAATGGACCTTTTTCCCAATGACTAATCTTCTGATCACTTAAATTGTCTGTAGGATAAATTGAAAACTTATTCAAATTTTCTATGCTGAAATTCAATTTCAAATCAATTGTATAAAAAAACATATATGGCATACTTTTAAGTGTTGACTAAAATTTATAATCCTTAAATTTGTTTAGAAATTTAATATGTGGCAGCTATAATTTTTCTGATTTTTATGGGCGAATTATTTATTTTATCATGTAAATTTCCTTAGAATTTTCTAGGAACTGAGTGATAATGGTAGTGACAAGATTTAACCCTATTTTTACTTCGAAATGACTATTGTTGCCTATTTATTTAGTTCCTAAAAACGTCATAAGAATTGAACGATTTTTTTTAAAGATTAATTAATGAGTCTTGATAGTTTTCTTTATAGTTTTCTTTATAATATAGTTTTCTTTAAAAAATTAACCATATTCATTACTTGAAATTGAATTAAATTTAATGTTGCGGTGTCCCAATTGACTGTTCAATAAATTTTTAACAGCTTCAAAAAGATATTAATTTGACAACTTTAAATATTTAATAGTTTTTTTGAAAACAAAACTAAAACATAAGTTATCTAACCTACCTAAAATTTCTTAAATATCGAAATAAATTATGAACATTTCAAGAAGATGTTTCAGAGTTACTTTTAACTCTAAAAAATACTATCTATAAGACAGTTACAGAGCTGAAACTTGAGTACAGCTCAGACCCAGACAGAAAACATTTTTCGTTAATCTATGCAAGAGGCAAGCAAAAGTATTTTGCATAGTAAAAGTGGCAGACGCTCTATATATGTATACATTATAATGTTGTTGTTGCTACTGTTGCTATTGTTGTTTTTGGACTAGAGTTTATGGCTGTTTTGTTGGTTGGTTGGTTGGTTGGTTGGTTGGTTGAGTTTGTAGGGTTGGTTAGTCACTTGCCACTTTTTAGGTCATAAGACGTTACGCTAAAAGCGTCGTTCAACATTTCGTTCTATTTTAAAGACATTTCACGTGGGCCTCTTGTTATTTTTGTTTTAACTCATTGTTGCTGTTGTTTTTGTTGTTGTTGCTGCTGCCGTCAGTTTGAAGATTGGCACTTGATTGGCGTATATTTCCTGTTGCATATTTAAGTTTTAGCCAAGTTATCGTTGTTGCCCCAGACCAAAGCCGAAAAACCGTATGGCTTGGCAAATGCATTTCTATTTGTATAACTGACATAGAAAATTTGCATTGCCGTTGGCCTGGCCGGGGCTCTAAATGTTAACAGCGGTTGTTGATGTTGTTTTTGTTGGTATTGTTGTTGTTGTGGTTGTTGTTGTTGTTGTTGTTGTTGTGGCTGTGGGGGAGGCCTACTTAAAGCCTCATTGACTTTCTGCCACAATTGGCGTACTTCTTTTGGCTGATTTTTGGCTTTTTCGAGCGCATTTAATTAAATAAATGTAATAAGTAAGACTCAATGCATTGACATTTCATCTGTCGCGTAATTTATAATTTGTGTTGCCATTATGGTCAGTCCACATATGCGCATGTGTGTGTGTGCGCGTTATGTGTATGATTTTTATTTGTTTGTATGCAACTGCCACCGATGCTGCAGCTGCAGCTGCTTTCATTTTGACTGCGCTGCAAATATTTCGCATTAATATGGCGGAAAATCCATAATCGAATTACAGCGTTGCGGCTCTTTTGTTTCCCATCACTACATGTACATCTGTGTGTGTGTGTGTGCGTGTGTCCACGTGTGTGTTTGTATCGCTTTAATTGAATCCTTAACACTTTTGAGCTACTTACGGCCAACACGTTGCGTATGCGTAACTTATTATTATTGTTGCTATTGTTGCTGCTTCTGCTCTTCCTGTTGTTTTTATTGTTGTTGTTGCTGCTGCTACAACTGCCAGGGATGCATAAAATGCTTTCAGCATACGAAGTGGCAATAAATACTGCCATTTAATAGCATAACTAGCTGTAGACTGCTCTTATTTAGAAATAGATAAATTTTTATTAAATTTACCAATTATTTATTTCTATTTTCAGTGTTTAGATTTTCAGCTTAACTTGTTTTTTTTTTGTTGGGTTTTTATTTAGTTATCTTCAGCCCTGGTTTTTCAATTGATTTGTCTGCTTTCAATAAACTCAAACAAACAAACCGTTCAATCTATTGGAACGTACTCTTCCATTGCATTTTCTGCCCCCCTCCATATTTTTTTAACCGGACGTGGTGTCTCTTTATTTTTGTTCTACTACCCTGTATCCATAAGAGTATGAAGAGGGTATATTGGACTTGTGAAAATATGTATTAACATCAGAAAAGTGCAACTTTATTTTTTTAGAATAATTAAAAAAAAAAAAATAATCTCTACAATAGCTTAGGAATTTTAGGTTGCTTGTTCTGGAAATTTATTTGCTTAAATATATTTTGAATATAATTTTTCTTTGATCAGTTTACAAAAATTGTATAGGGTAGCTGCCAGTCGAGTACTCTCGTGTAGTTAGGCTCTTGTTTATTTATATATGTATGTACGTGTGTAGCGTCACACGCAGCTTATTGGCATATTGACAATTACACGGGCGATACATATAAATTAAGTAAACGGCCGATCGGAGGGACATATCTGACCGGCAGCTGCGTCGACTGAGGCAGCGACTGCGGCAGCCGCTCAGCTTGATGCGGCTGGCCAAATTTAATTGACAACTTACTGTTGTACTGGCTACAAGCCGGGGGCAGTCGCGCCGCACAATCTGTCACAGCTCAAAGATACACACACACACACACACACACACACACACACACTACACTAACATATGCAGATTGACCCGGGACCCGGCTTACAAATTAAAATTCAATATTAACGGTCTGTAATAAAAAACAAAAAACGAAAAAAAAAGAGAGACAAAATAAAAATAATTTAATAGCAACAGCGCAGCGACTACTGTTAATAATTGGGGGGTAATTGGGGGGCATAGAAGTGTTGTGTGTGTTGGCCAGTGTATTTCCATAATCGTGACTTCATAAAAATTAAACTTCGATTTAAAAGTAATGAGCAACATGACGTGTTGTTTGTATTCCAATTGCGAGTAGGGGAAATAATATTATCATAATGATGATGAACAGATAATATACCCGCAGTTGAAAATAATCCTGCTTTTTACTCCAAATGTGGCAGTTGATTAAATGTGTATGCAAATAATTATTATAAAATATACAGATATTAATAAATTTTGTCAAAAATTATATTTATGGTGCTGCGTATAGAACATTAATAAAATATATTGTCTAAAAGGTAAAATACGCATATGAATAATACAAATAATAAAAATTTCCCACAACACAAAATTAATTTGTAGTAATTTTGTTAACTGCAATATATCAAATATTTTATTCTCTATTTCTTTAAAAAAAATTTATTTTAAGTTATAAAAAATATTTTAAGATTCATATTTCTCAAAACTATGAAACTGAAATAATATAATATTTTCAGTCTTTTTATTTCTCATTAAAAATTCATTAAAATTATAAAAATCTTTTTAAATATTATAAAATTAATTTTAAATTAAAAATATATATTTAAATGTGTAATACTTTCAATTAATTTTGGTATAATAATATAATATTTTCAGTCTTTTTATTTCTCATTAAAAAATTCATTTAAATTATAAAAATGTTTTTAAATATTATAAAATTAATTTTAAAATACAAAAAAATTATATTTAAATGTGTAATATTTTCAATTAATTTTGGTTTTTTATTTAAATAAAATTTGAATGGTAAAATAATTAAACAAAGTATTTTTTAAAAGGTCTAAAAGGTCTTAATAGTTTTCACAGTCAAAAGGCGCAGAGCCCGATAAATAACATTGATATCTTTTTGGCTGATGGGCAATGTTGCATTGACAACGGCCCAAACGACACATGGCCCAAAACAATGGTGTGAAAAACGCAAACACTCAGACACCTCAGCTTCAACTGGATGAGCAGCTGTCTTTTTGTTCCAGTCTCTCTTTTTTCTCTCTCTCTCTCCCTCCCACTTTCTCTGTGTGTGTGTGTGTGTGTGTTTGTGTGCATGAAGCTTGTGGGTAAATATTTTTAATACGCGTCGCATTCAACCGCAATACAAGGCAATTAAATATTTCAAGCCGCACGTTTCCCAACGCCTCTCACATCCGACACAAAAACCGAGTTGAGCTCAAAGTGTGGAGTGGGTGGAGAGAGGGGGTCAACATTTTCCGGCCGAACACAAAAGCAACAACAGTTTATCCTGCCAGTTGGCGTTGGCGGTCAGGATGCAACTGCAACTGCAACTGCCACAGAAACAGTGTCTGCTTTATCCCTACATACATACATACACACATGTATATATATATATATATATAAATATAAATATATATGCAAGTGTATCTGAAGCTGCATCTGAATCTGCATCTGTTTGTGGGCAACGATTGTCGCTTGATCTTTATTTTTTACGGTTTGCTGTTGTTTCTGCACCAAAGAGGATGCAACGGCAGTCGATGTTGATGTTGCTGTTGCTGTTGCAATTGTAATTTTTTGCGCTTTTGTTTTAATTGGCGCCCATAATAATCAAATAATTTGTTTATTGAAAAACATTTTTTACAATTAAGTAAACAACAAATTGATTTCCAACATGAATAATTGCCTTTACCGTAGCGGCAATATTCTTGTTTAATCGTCTGCCCGACGGTTGCATTCGCTCCTGGGATTGAGCATGTGGGACTCTGTCTGGATAAATATATATATATATGTATATAAATATTTGCGTATATATAAATATATTGGCGTTGATCAACGGGGAATGCAATTATTGAAATAACAGCAATAATAACAATCAACACCCAAACCACAAACCCACTCACAAAGCCCTTTCATATTTTTTTTTTTGCTGCAGTTGTTGTGGCGTCAAATGTTGCACGTTGTTTGCATTTTTGTTGCTGTCACACACAGCGAGTGTCAAAATATGCGCCCAATTTTGCTTATTAAAAATTCCACGAGCTGTTATACGTGTAAGTGGGGGGAGACAAGGGGAGACACAGGCATGCGGGGTAAAGAAAACACCTCATTCTTCGAGTGTCATATAAAATATTAAACAAATTATTATTGTGTACGCAATTTGATTCATTACATCTTAATGTAGTAGTATGTGTGTGAAAAGGTGTGCGATAGAAATTGTTGTCTACTTTTAGGGGCGTGATATCACATTTATAATGTAAATTTGACGAGTTTATTAACAGGCTGTAAAGGGTTTTTAAATAACGATATAATGAGGAATAATTTAAATATTTATTATTTATTTTCAACTTTAAATAGTCGACACATTATATTATATATTTATTATAAATAAATAATTTGATGAACTTTGGTTTCAATTGACAATTTAAAATTAAAACTATAACAACAGTTTAAAGACTGTTTGAAGTATTTAGTAATAAGTAAGTCAAGGTAATTTAATTTGATGACCACAGTAATTACTTGTTATCCCCAGCACTATTCTTAAAATATTTTAGAATGTATTTCCAATATTTAAAGTGCTTTTAAATGAACTCTGGTATTTTCGGTTTTATCCCGCTCTAGGCACATTTTTCGCCGTCTGATATGTGTAAAGCAATTTCAAAGCTAATTTGTGCTATGTGGACGGGCAGTCAATTGGTGAAGGAGTGAAGGGGAGGGAAGGCTGCGTAGCAAATGATACAAGGGGGAGGGGGTGGGGGTGGGGAAGCTGTGCAATGTGCATTTGATAAACTGTCAGGGAATGGCAAACTTCACTTTGGGCATATTTAATGAAAATGTTGCCAAATTGTGGGGCGTAGATGGGTTGCACGAACATTGAACGGTTGCATGCGGCATGCGAAATGGGGCATGAGGCATGATTTTGACGTAACACTTTGGTTGCGATTTGACATGACAAATATGTGCATTGGCATGCACGACAAACACACGAGGGAGGCAAACATATGCAGCATCATTCTCATCAACATCAACATCAACATCATTATCATTATCATAATCATTAGGATTGAGCATAATGATCGTCATTATTCAAGCAGCTTGATTGTCATCATTATGATTTTCTGTGCGCCGATTATGATGTTTCAAGTGGGCCCATTTTGCATTTGCGCATTGCATGATTCAATAATGATTGAATTAATTGCGTTAATAACTGACACTAGCCACAGTACGGACGGCAATGCAAGTCCTGCCTGTCTGTATCCTGTCCTCTCCCTTCTTCCTGGCTCAAAGACGCTTTGTGCCACTATCTTAAGTGTGTGCGCGTGGCAAAGCCGTAGACAAACTCGGCTCGGCCATACAAATCGAATTTGCTGCTAAGTAGCCGCAGCATACGGACACCGGACACCGGACACCGGACAGAGTCCTGTGGCTTCAAATTAGTGATTTTGATTTGCGCATTACGTATACGTCATGTGTGCATCCGTTCTATTCAACTATATATACATTTGTTGTGCTGTGACAGTTTGTAGTTGTTGGCGTTTGATTGATAGCATACGATTAATAAAATATTGAACAGGCACAACACTCGCACACACACACACACACACACACACACACACACCTTCTGCAATTCGCTTGCAACATTTTTGCATGGAAATTGCTGCAAAAAAGTCATAAATCAGTTATTGGCCAACTAATTTATAATAAATTGATGGCCTCAGTGGTGTCTGTCCATTATTAGATGAGATGACTATAATATAATTTGTTTATTTGTCCTTTTTGATGTATGTCTATGCTAATAATTGTAAACAACAATATGCTTTCACTACAATTGCATAACAATCCCACTAAATTTCAGTTACAAAACATGATTTGTGGCGTTGACAATTAAATATCCTGTCCTTCACATGTGTCTGAATGAAAAGAATATCTATAAAATCATGACAAATATGATGTGTTGTATTTCATATTTGAAATCTTTAAGCTTAATTAATTTTACGTCACCTATTTTTCTCAGTTTAATTAAAAATATGTTTTTATAATTAAATAAATTTATTTTAAACTTTTTCTGCATTAAAAGATTCAGTTTACGATAGACTACCTTCTTTTCTTGGAAACTCTTGGCTTAAATCCCCTTAAAAGTTGTGTCATGATGCATGCAACAGTGCAGCATTTTAATCAGGCAAATGTATATGTATATGTTTATAAACATATGCAAATGTGAACACGTTTTCAGTATTTTGTATTTGTATTTTCAGCATACGTACTCATATGTCTATGCATTATGCTTTTGTATCAATGATAATTATTTGTCTGATGTTTTGTTGTTGTTGTTGCAGTTGTCACTCGCTGCACACACAAAAGGAATCAAACAAAACTTTGTGCCTTTGTCTAGCACGGGGAAGGGGCAAGTGTGTGTGTGTGTGTGTGAGCTGTGTCAAATTAAAAGTGAGAAACAGATGCGGCAGAAAGACAAAGGTGCCAAAAGGTTGATTTCTGCGCCCTCCTCTCGCACCTCCCTGATTTTTTTAATATACTTGTAGCTAACGCGTGAGCGAGCTTTTCCCTTTACTTTTGTTTGTTGCAACATACAAACAAACAAACACACACACACACACACACAGACAGACAGACGTAGACAAAACTTATGCATATGAAACAAAAGCGGCGCAAAATAATAATCATAAGCAGAGATACTTATAGAAAAGACAGTTATAACACTCTGCAAAAGTAGAAAATGTAGAAAAAATATGCAAAATATTACCTAAAAGAAAATTCAGAAAGATGATAAAGTTTTGCTGTTGTGAAAAGAGTCGTGACAAAAAGAAAAGAGAAGAGAGCAGAGTGTAGAAGTTTAATATTATGGAAATGCTTTTCTTATTATTTTTATATTTAATTTATAACATTAAAAAAAAACCTGTGGTAAAAGTTTAATTGATAAAACATGTAAGAAAGAAAGTAGAACTCGGCTTAAAAAGCTTTATAAGTACGAATTTTTTATAAATCCTAGATATTTTATAATTTTAGAAATCGTTAGGAATCTAAGGAAAGGAAAGGAATCTGCAGTGCAAATTTGTTATGTGGTGAAATATAAATTAAAAAAGAATATAAAAAAAGTAAATTTGTATATAATAGCATTAAACATTAAAGTTTGTTTATAACATTTCGAATTGTATTTCTTATTTCTTGAAATTATATAAAATGTCAATAAAAATATATTATATTGAGAAATATTTTTGTCAAATTTAGATAAAAAGAATAAAATTAGGTACAAAAAACTGATTTTTCCCAAACTCATATTACACTTAAGCTAATTTTGTAAGAATGATATTAAATCTGCAGCAGTTTTTTTTTGATTCCATTTAATAATACAAAAAATGTTAGCAATCTAAATTAAATATATTCTGATAATTTCATAAAAGTTTTTCAACTATATTAATTATGACTATTAACCATAACAAGCTGATTTAATCCTTTTAACTGGCTTAAGTTCGTTGTTTGCCTTAAAGCGGTTCTGCCTTGCAAATTGTTTTGCAGTACTTGAATCAGACGCTCAAATAGCCATGAAACCGCACACTTATGTGCACACTTGAATTTCAGCTCAAACACACACACACACACACACACTCACTTTCGAATTCTGACTAAAGGGGATGGACTAGGTCTTGGTCTTGGTCTTGATATTGCTGGCCTCCCAGGCGAATGTGCTACAAATGTGCGCCCGCAAAAGTATGCTATAGAAAATTGTTCAACGACGAGGGCTGCTTAAGTTTAGATGCTATACAAAATGTATGTACATTTGTGTGTGTGTGTGTGTGTGTCAGACAAACTTGGCAGACAGTTGTTTATGTGGTTGTGCTGTTGTTGTTCTTATTTGGTGAGAGCTGCAGAGCTGGCAGCTGAGAAGTTGCTGCGTCTCAGACTCATGTAAATGTCCTTGCAGCAACTCCTGCTCCTGCTGCTGCAACTAACACTTCTCCTGCTCCTTATTTTCTCTCTTTTGTGCAGCGGACAGTTATGCTTGCTGGCACTTTTGCGCTCACTTGACTTTAAAGCTTGCAGGCTTAAGAGGCTCAACAAGTTGCAATGGCGTGAGGCATAACCACAAAAACAAAGAAAAGCAACATAATAAAAAAGGGCAAACGCAAACAAACAAAGGCAGCTGGCAGAAAGACAGGCAGACAGACACAGGAACAGACAATCAGACAGACAGTTCGTTTTGGGTTCACAAAAATCACAGCACGCCAAAAACAATAAAAGCGCTAAAATATCATGAAAAATCATGTCGACACTCAAAAGTGAACCTTTTCCAAAGGCAGTCCAGGCACTGCCAAGTAGCAAGTGGCAAGTGGCAAGCAGGCACATTAGAAGCAAGCGCCGCCGAAAAGTAACAGCAAAGCGACCCCAAAAATGTTGGCAAAGTGCCGCATAAGGATTCACCAGGGAGTCTAAGGGGTGTAGTTGCGTCCTTGATGGGTTTTTTTTTTTTTATTTGTGGCAAGAGAAGGCAGCCAGGCAGCAGGCAGGAAGTAAAGCGGCTTGTGGCAAGTCTTTTGGCTTTTGCCAAGCGTCTGTTCTGCTGTCTCTCTTTTATTTGATTTTTTTTTTTATATATACTTTTTTTTTTTTGGGGTTGCTTGCTTGTACTTGACCTTGAGCTAAAAGGCGAGGCGTCAACAGCAACACAAACTTACAAACACCGAGAGAGCGAGAGAGAGAGAGAGAGAGAGAGTAGCGAGTAGAGACACAGACAGAGCATACTCATTTTAAGGGTGAGGCATGCCGCTTGTTGCTTTCTCACATTTTGTGATTTTGCGTGTGTTTGTGCGACTGTAAGTTGTGTCAGGATATCAGACATAAGGACACTGTTCCAGCTGCTTCCAGTTGCTCTCAGCTTCGTCTTCTTCTACTCTGCTGCTCCCCACACTTTTTTCCATTCTCTCAGCTACTTAAACTTTGTCTCCATTTGACAGCATTTTGGCGTCTTTTTGCTTGCTGCCAATTGCTGTTAACTTGGTAAAATCTGTTTGCGTTGATTTCGGCATATTTTTTCCAAATGTGTGCGTGCGTTTTCACTGGGCCTACTACGTACTACGCAATGCATAACAACAACAACAACAACACCAACCGATTTGTTATTTGTTGTTGTTTGTGCCGCAAATATTTGTGGTTTCCTGGTTTTTGTGGCTTTTTCAGCACAAGCGCAACATGTTGCCGGACTTTTTCATGCAGCGTTGACACCCACACACACACACCCACACAACCACACACATACTATATATAAATACACACACACACTTACACTCACACACAGCAGCCATTTGGCAACTTGTTGCTTGTCTGTGTAAACTGTTGTTGTGTTCTGTTTTTCTTTTTTGTTGCTCTTGCCGCATCGTTGGCAAATGCAAAATTTTAATTTGTTGATTTACTGCTTTGACACTTCATTGAAAAATATATATAGTACACACACTCACTTACTTTATAGGCATTTATTTTTAGCTGTCGCTTAAAAATATGTTTGTTGTTTCTTTTTTTTCACACACAATTTGCTCGTATTTTATGTGTTGCATTTTTAATGTTGTTTTTGTGTCGCATTTGTCAATGTGAAATAATCTGTGGCATGTTTCTAGTTTTGCATTGTTGTTATGCAAAACTTTAGTTTATTAATTTTGTAATCCAATGCTTTTTTTTGTGGCGCATTTAGCTAATTGCTGGCAATTGCATTGGTTTAATAGGTTTTTTATCCCTTCGGTTTTGATTTTGTGGTTTAATTTTAAAGCAATTTGTCACCAAAAAGGCGGCTGCTTTTAATGCAATTTGTTGATCATTTTGAAGAGTAATTAATTACAATTATTTTCTGATTTTTCATGCGTAAATATGCACAGTGGGCAAAAAATTGTGCCTTAAGTGTCGTAGTTAGTTACTGATTAGTTATAAAATATTGTTTATACAAATTACATCGTTTGAAGTTTAAGATTTCTTTTTATTCTGATTAAAGGTATAGTATTTTAAGAAAATTTAGGTATTCATTTTCATTGTGGATGATTAGTTGTTTTTTAATGTTATTTGTTGTGACTAGACAAATAATTGAAAATACTCTTTAGAAATGTTTTTTTTATTTATTTTTTTCAATTTCTTAATTTGTTATGCAAATATACAAATTTTATAACAAGTAAGAAGGTTTAATTTATATATATTTTAATCTTAAAAGTATGTTTAAATGATTTTTGTACGGCTTTGTTGCAGTAAAAGATAAAAACTTAAAAAAATATTTTAAAATTGGTCGTTTTGTTAACAATTTTTTGTTAAATAGTTTCAATGCATAAATATATATGCTTATTTTACTGTTGTTAAAGGAATAGAAAAATGTTGTTTATAGAGTGTCTGGTATTTAAAAAAATAAGTTATTACCTGCTTAAACTATAAACTGCTGCCCACTTGGCCATTATAGTAATGGTTAAAAGCGTATGAAACTATCAATTGCCATTGAGATAAAAAGAAGTCTAAAAATCAACGTTCGAATTAACTACCCACAACAGCAACGACAAGAGTAACAAAAACACCATTAACAATTTAAAACAAGAGCTACAACAATTTTAGCTTTAGTATTATAATAATAAAGTGGCAACTGGCAAGTAGCAAGTGGCAAGTGGCAAGTGGCATAAATTGCAGCCTCATTCATGCGGCCGTAGCGGAAGTGTATATAGAGTAGTCGTAGGTAGACCAAAGTGAATTGCGTAGAGGAGAAAACCAAGAAGAGAGAAAAGAAAAAAAAAATTGCAGCTTAGCTCAAAATATTCAAAGCGTCAGCGTCTCAGCGATATTTATCTGCATATATAAGTAAAGAGTAGCATACGAGTTTTATTTACTATTACTATGCCGTATGTAGATTTGTAATCAACGGTCGACAACAGTCAGAGCAACAGCAACAACAACAACAACAACTGGAGGGAAAAGTGCACAAGCGCCAGCGAGAAAAGCGACATGAAAAACAGAACTACAACAACATGTGTAATGTGCTGTGTTGCGGCAATAATCACTCTATGTTGTTGTTGTTGCTGTTGCTGTTGCTGCTGCTGTTTGCTGTGCCACATATGAATGAATGCCTCTGTATTGTTGTTGTTGTTGTTGCTGTTGTTGTTTCTACACGCCACTATGTGTCGGCATTTAACTTCTCAACTTTTGCTTTTTTTTGCATTGTCCGTTTGACGTGGGCGGGCGGGAATCGGGGTGTTAAGAGCAGAGAGGGAGGCAGTTAGGTAGAGGGTGAAGGGGTGCTTGGAGCTGGACGCTCGCTTGGAAAAGCAAGTGCAGGAAACTACTTTGCATTTAATTGTCTGTAATGACGTGCAATACAAAATGTTAAAATCTAAAAATGCACAAAAAAAATCATAGGCACACACTCACACACACACACACACAGGCACAACAAGAAATGATGTCGACACAGATACAAGTGGAAATGTTTTACAGTTTTCATTTGTGCATGGCCTTGCCGAGAGTGTGGAAAATACATAACTATATGTGGTTAGTTGCAGTGTATTCTTAGCCAGCTGCTGTTGATATAAAGATTGGGTTTATGAGGTGTCTGAGAACTAGAAACAACTATCATTTTCTATGTTTTAAATATTTATATAAATATTGTTATTAATTTACTGCCTTGAGCATAGACAAGTTTATACGGCTCCTTGAATTTTATATTAAAAAGATATTTTTTTTTTGTTAGTAAATCATTTAACTCGATAGGAAATTTGACATTAAAATTTGTATAAGTTAATGTATTTTTTTAAATTTGATTGAAAAGCGTTTTAAATTTAGTACAACTAAAAAATGTATCAGTTTATGCACATATTCAGATATTTCTAAGGGATATTATTACTATTTATATATTTATTTTACTTTTGACAATACTTACATTTTACTGGTTTAATTTTTATTTCTGATCTTATTTGTTTATAAGTCTGTATTTATTTTATTACAATTGTTCTTACTCTTTTTTATTTCATTTGCTGTTAATATACTTTCAGAAGTCCAAGGTGTTTATTCTGTTTACCTGCAAAAATAACGTAATGATTTTCCAGAGCTTTTTGAAACAGGATTGCAAGTGTGTTTCACATTCGTCGTTTATTTGCTCCTTTTTGTATATTTCTTTTACTCCTTTTTTCATGTGATTTAACTACTTTTTTTTGCAGACGCTTGAACTCAATGCTTAGTTTAGCTACTTGTTTTTTTTGTGGCAAGCTTCTGGCTGGCTGCAACGTTTAACTACGTGTATTGTGCCACTTTTTTTATGTGTGTGGCACACACAGTTCTTGCTTGTGGTTCCTTGCCCCTGCTGGCTGCCTTATTAGCTGACAAACTGTGGCGAGTTGTGGCTGGTTATGATTTATGCTTTGGCAATGCCAATTTACGACTGCGCCAAGTTACGAGTAAATTGTAAATTGGAAATGTGCATTGATTGCTCTACATTTTGTCGCGCTCTTAATTGCGGCAACAAATTAACGTTTATGAGTTAGGATTTTTAAACCATAAACTTGGCAATGTTAATAAGTTTTTAAATTGTAAAAGGCTTTAGTGAACTTAATAAATAATACAGGTTCCCCACTTCTTCTACTCTGCTTCAACTTTATGGTGCGCGTCACAAATTAAAATCAGCAACCCCCCCTATACTAATCCATGCCCCCTTTTACTCATCCCTTAACCACTGGTTTAAAGGGGCTTACGTGCGCAATTGTGCGCTAAAACCAAACATGCATATTTTCACTTATTATTTTCATACATAGAATAAAAAAAGAAAAAAACATAACGCATAATAAAATTAGAGTTGTTTGGACTAGAAGTTACCCAGCTCGAATTCAAAAAACAAAGAGTAAAACCTAGTAAAACCAATATAAGCTGGAAATAAGGAATCATAAATTATAAAATTCTTATAAATATGTTGAGAGTAAAACAATAATTAAAATAAAATTGGAAAGACAACAATTAGGAATAGCCTAAGCCAAATATACATATTTTATTATAAATTGCTCGATAATTATTCCAAATTTTTATTTCCATATTAAATGCTTCCAATTTATTTCCCTCTAATTTTTATTTCAAATTTTGGTATTCTTCGTATTATTTTTCGACATTTGAATAGGAAATCGAGATATTTATTTCTAGCATACCCTTTACAATTGGCTGTTGAGGAGTATAGAATACTAAACTAAGCAGGAAATCGACACACGCGAAGTCGCTGCCCGCCTATGACGACTCTGGTCGGTCTATTGAGCCGTGAATATGTTGGAATATATAATCAAGTGTAACGCAACACGCCCCCTTTGCCTGCGTTGCCTCGGCTGCTCAGCCCTTGCTTGCCACATGGGGGTGGCAGCTGCCTTCAATGACACCCTTTACTCAGGGCGGCGCACATGACTGAGTCTCAAGTCGAGTCAATCACCGCAGCAGCGTCAAAGTCACTTGCAGGCGGCAGAGAAGGGCAAGGGGCACGTGGCATGGGGCATGGGGCAGGCAGTCAGTCAGTCACAAGGCACATCACTTGCTTCGTTTGGCGCACAAGTGAATCATAATAATATTAAATTTGATTTTCAGCCCGCTGCTGCTGCGATAGGCAAAAGGACTCAGTGTCTCTGTCTCTGTCGCTGCCTCTGTCGACGTCGACAGCAGCGTCGCAGAAATTGCGCTGATTGCGCAAAAGTATCGATGACTTCTTGACGCCTCTGTTTGTGGGCGTGTCTGAGTGCCTGTGTTGTGTTCCGCTCCGCGATTGCTTAATCAAATTTTGTGCGAAAATAAGAAGTACAAAAAAAAAAAAAAAAAATAGAAATGCGATCGACTTGGGCATACAAATAATGCAATTTCCAGCAGCAGCAGAAGCGGCCCCAGCATCAGCAGGAGCAGCAACAACATTGTTGTTTTTATTATTATATATATTTTTGTGCCATACACAAAAACTTAAATAAATAAAAGGCAAAAACGTAGCTGCCACCGCCTGCATTTTTATGGTTACTGCGTTTTGGGGCAATGCATTTTATATAGTTGCTGCCTTTTACGGCTGCGCCTGCACCTGCCACTAACCAACAAGAACAACAACAACAGCCACACCATCCAACCACCCAATCAACAGCACCACCCACTGTGGCTGTAAAGTTTATTGTAGACTTAAGCCAGTAGCTGAGGCTGTTGTTGTTGTTATTGTTGTTGTTGCTGTTGTTATTGTTGTTGTTGCTGTTGTTGCTGCTGTTGTTGCTGCCTTCGCTCGGCCTTGGCAACATTTGCAGCTCGGCAACAATCTTGCCAACGGCAGGGCTTTTACGAGCCATTCTGAAGAGTGAATTAAACAGTTTGAAAAACCCTTTTCAAACTAATAGAATAGTTTGAAAAGTGTTGCATGCTAAAATAGTTAAATACTTGTGCCAAGTGAGATACGCTGTCGTGGGCATTAAAACTAATCTTATATTATATAATAAAAATTCCGAGTTGACGTTAAAGTTGCTAAAGAGTTAAGAATAGACAAAGGGGGGAGTAAATGATATTGTAGAAAAAACCACAAAAAAAAATATTTTTGAATTAATTATTTGTATATGTAGAATCAATAAAGAGGCCATATCATGATCAAAATGACATTCCATATGAAAATCAGTTAGATTTTGACAAAATTATGAGAGTTTGTAGTCTGGTCAGTCGTAGGACTAACAACTTTACAAGTCAAATTTTTTGTCAGTTTTGGCATGATTTTTAACAGAGAAATGAACCCTCTCAGAATCAATTTTAAAGTGTCGTTTGATACTAATTGGGGCACCAGGAGTTGATTAAAAGTGAAAACTCCAGATTTAAAATTTTGAAAAAAATATTTTTTCAAAAAAGTCAAAGGGGGGAGTACATGATTTTTTCGGAAAATATTCGAAAAATACTTTTTTTTAAATTAATAATTTTTATATGTAGAATCAATTTAGAGATCAAATAATGAAAAAAATGTCATTCCGCATGAAAATCGGGTTGGTTTTGACAAAGTTATGCAAATTTAAAGTCTGGTAAATTTGTAATGAGAGTAACATACTTAAAATAAATAAAACAAATTGTTTATTACTTATCATGTGGACTTCTTTTAAAAAAATAAATTAAATTCACTAAGCACACTTAATTTAGACAAGATTTATTGCCGGAATTAAATCTATCTGTGTCTTAATCGTCTTTTTTTTTTGTTGCTTAATTGTTTTGCCACCTGTCATCTGTCTCTCTCTCTCTCCTCTTCTCTCACCTCTATGCAATCGACATTTTGCAGCAGCCGCAAAAGTCGTCGTCGTCGCCGCTGCGTTTGCCGTTGGCATTTGAAAATATGATTATTTAGCGGATGTTTAATTGCACCTATTTAATTTTCGCATGTGGTACGCGGGGTAATTAGTATTCGTATTTTTTAATTTTAATTTTCATTTTGTATTGCAATTGTCATGTATTTTCTTGTTGCCGCCGTCGCTGCCTCAGCAAGCTGCAACTACAACATCAGCAACAACTACAGCTACAACTAAATGTATGTTCGGGCGCACAGTCGGCACCGGAGAATAACAATTAAACTAAATTTAAATTATATGTGTATGTGTAATACTTGTTGCTGCTGTTGTTGTTTTTGTTGTTGTCGTCTGACAGTCACCTGCCCCTGCCCCTTCTTAAGCTGCAACTGACATAATTATACTAAAACTATAGCAAAAGGGGCAACAACAATAATCGAGTCGCAACATTCGTCATCGTCATCGGTCATGTTGCTAGTCGGAGTGTTGAAGTCTCTTTCAGCTGTTGTTGCTGTCGTCGTCGTTGTTGTTAGTGTTGCAGCTATATTTGTTGCTGCACATATATATTTATTATTATTTTTTTCTTTTTCTGTAATGCGTTGCTTTGCCGGTTATTTGGTCTTTTGTTGCTTTTTATTGCATTATAATTTCTACTTAGCAAAACTGAGGATGTGATGCAACTGCTGTGTGTCTCTGTCAGTTGCCACTGTTGCTGCTTTAATTTCATTACACATTTTTCTGCTGCTGTTGTTGTTGTTAGTGTTGCTGCCGTTGTTGTTATTTCTCAAATAAATCGCACACATTTTGTATGCAATTATTTTTTGCGCTTACAAAAGGCAACAAAAGTGCCCGTAAGTCAATGCAAAGAAAAGTTGTTATTGTTGTTGAGAAAAGTCATTTGCATTATGCAGCGCCGGAAATTGTTATTAGTAGGTATTTTTTCCAGATGTTTTTTATTTTTTATTATTATTTTTTTTTTTGGCCTAGCTGCCATGAATTGGACTTTTAAATGCTGCCTTTGACTTGGCAGTTTTTTTTGTGTACCCTACAAAACTGATGCACAAATGGGGTAAATTAAATGGGTGAACATGTTGTATACTTAATTTATTTTATTTTTCATAAATAAATTAGTTTGATTCCGTTTTTCAAAACTGTAGTTTCAAAGTTCAACGTATTCTGATTTTTTTGTTCCATCATTAGGTTAATTTTTTATTGAGCTTTCTCTAATTTAATTACCAAGTACTTAAAACTTATTTAAATGCAAATTATATTTTCATTTGGCAGACAATGAAGTCATTAAAGAAAGTATTTTATGCCTAGTTGATTACAGGGTGTTTCCTTAGTTGAACTAAAATTATTTCTTTTTTCTAAGTACACGAAATTTATTTATATGCAAATGTGAATTATTTGAATTTGGTTTGTAAATACAATTGCTTTGTAAACTAAACAATAAAACGTGGCAACATTTTCACATGTGATTGTAATCGCCACGCCATTCACAATGAATATATTTTATATTTATTGCATTATTTAAATACACTCAAACATACTTACAATATAAATGTATATAGAGATATCTATATTTATGCTAAGTTAATGACACTTAATTGTCCGCTTCCCATGTGAAACAAAAACACACTTCACTCAACTGCAATAACAACTACAACAACAACAATATCAAAGTTTATCGCGCGCCAACGCCACTTTGTCACATGACACGGCCAAGGGGCGTTAACAAAAGTTAAAATAAACTGCCAGCATAAAAATCTATGCACTACAAAAAATAGGAACGGAGAGCAGAACATGAAAAAAAAAGAAGAAAAGAAGAGAAGAAAGCAGTTGACCAACCATCAGCCATGCCAATGGCGTCATCCTCACCGTCATGAAGTTGACCGGGCCAAGACTTAACCAGGCAAAACCACGGGCCAACAAGGGCCACCGCGAACTTGGCCAATGTGCAGTACCATTGTTGTTGCTGTTGGCCGGGCAAAAAGTGGCTAAAGTAAAAAGCTGTGAACAAAGCTTTAACTTTACAGCTTTCAACTAAATTAATTTACTTTTATAGCGTTACTTTATTTTGTTCTTGTTGTCGTTGTTGTTGTTGTTGTTGTTGTTGTAGACGAGGACAACGTGGTGTTCTGACTGGGACAGGCTAACAAGCTAAGCATTGTGGCTATACACTTTGCACAAGGGTTTTGCTGCTTTTATGTTGTGGTTTGTGAACTCTAAAGATAAATGCTTTAAATGTTATTCTTAAATTTTAAGACGCTTTTTTACTTATATTAAAGTGCTTATTAAGTGTGCTTTCTGTTGAAACTTATAGAGATTCTTGTTTCATATTGTTTTCCTGATTTTCTTTGAAGATTTGTTTTTTAATTTAAGAGCTTAAGCAGTTTGCTGATATACGCTTCAAAAGCTTTCCTAAAATTCATTAAATTTCATTTGAAATTATTTAAATAAAGTTAAATTTAATCTGAGAAATAATTTTTTCTTTTGTACAGGCTACAAATTTTAATTGTTTTAAATAAACGAATAAAGTGTTTAAAATTCCAGCTACTTCAATTAAAACTTTGTTGTGAAAAGTGAAACTAATTTTTTTGGATAACTTAACAAAAATTTCTTTGTTTTAAAGCGTATTTAGATTTCGTTAAATTTATTTTTTATTGTTTTTTTTGGTATTTTGTATTAAGGTTTAAGGTTTAGCTGCCGGTCAGTTCACATTTTTTTGTTTCTCTGCGCAAATTGTTATAAATGAAATACAATTAAATATGGTGCCTCCCATTGGGCATTCATTGGGGGCAGCATTGTAATGCAGATTACGTATACGCCGCGTTGAACCAGAGCCAAAGCCAGAGCCAGAGCCAAATCAATGTTATAGCTGCTGCTTGGGCCACAACTAATTCAAGTTGGCAATAAGTCAACGCAAACAAACGGTGACCGCAGTCAGTCCGCAAAGTGTCCGCACTGACGACTAACCACAACAACAATAATCACAGAAATAAATAAAAAACAACAACAACAACAACAACAAGAACAAGAAGTAGAAGGGCAGCAGGAGAAATAGCTAAGTGCGAACTGCAAGGACTGAGTCCCATTTTTATTATTTACTAAATTGGCGACAAATGCAAAGCAAAAACGCGCTGAACAATACAATGAAAAAAATTTCCATTAAACTGTAGTTTTGTTGTTTTGTCGAACGAGGTTTTTGCGGTCTCTGTCTGTGTGTGTGTGTGTGTGCCAATAAATACAAGCATAATAAAAAATGCTAAGGAAATTGCAGAGTAAAGCAAATAAAATTAATTGAATTCCAATCAACTAGAAATGCAACCAGCCAACAACAACAACAACAACAAAAGCGACAACAAGAACAATACCACTGGGAAGGTGACCAAAGAAAAAAATATTAAATTGTAAAAAGCGGCAACGGTGGCGGGAAAACAACAAAAAAAAATAAAGAAATGCAATTTAATTGTAAGCCAAGGATCTCGATATGGCGCCGCAAAGGGTGGCGCCCAACTGACATAATAAGTATTTCGTATACCCTGTAAGGGATACATGTTTGAAAAGGCATAATACAGTTGTGCAAATTTAAGTAACAGATCGCAGAAAGTAGCTTAGAAATTATTAAGGATACATCTCATTGATTGCTAACTGACATAAAATACTCCTCATTAGAAGGGTTAAATAAATAAATAACTGACCTAAGAAAGTATTTTAGATGTTATAGAAAATATTCAACCACGATCAATTAACATAAGAAGACAGAACACATATTATTGGCATGTCAGGCGAATCATTAACACACAAAACTCAGCCACCTCGACTCTCTAGCTTTCTACAGGGTATCTCCCAGCAGAGCACAATCAAGCTGTATAAACTTACTTGCTTATTATAATGTAATTTTATGATTTCGTCGCCATTTTCTTGCTAAATTATAGCATAAATAGAAATAGAAAAAAAAAGTATAAAATAAGAATATAATAAAAGCAGGCCAAGAAAAGACCAAAAGAGGGAGGTGTTGGGGGTCCGCTAGGGGGTATAAGGGTATGGGGGGCATAGGGTGTTGGGCAACGCGCAGTCAATTTGCATAAAACCGATCGATATTTTTGATTACATTTACAATACATAGAAAAAGAGACAGCGCACCGGTTTCTAGTCGAGGTCGCTTCGATTTTGCGTGGAGTGGGACCACTAAATATATAATTTTGTCATTTAAATTGCCCTGTCGACAACGTTGTTGTTGTTGTTGTTGCTGCCGCTGCTGCTGCTGCTCTTATTGTTGTTGTTGTTGTATTCGCTGCTGGCTTTCATCGCCGTCGTCTACATACTTTAGATTTAAAATGCGCTTAAATTCAAAATAAATATAATTATAAGTACCTACAGTAAAATGCAAAATTAAAGGACAAAGCTGACGGCATATTAATTATTACACAAGACACAACTTAAATGCGAGGAGAGAGGGGCGTGGCCCGGGCACACAGAATTATAAAAAGTGCTACCCTCAATTGCGCCGGATGTCGCTTTTTTTTATTATAAAAATAAATTATAATTTAAGTCAACGCAGCGCACCAAAAGGAATAACCCCAAAGAAAATGAAAGAAACCAAAGCGGAAGACAAAGAAAGTTTAAGAAAATAAAGAGAATTGACAAAATGAACTTTTATTTAAATAGTATTGACAAGGTTATAGTTGAAAGTTCTGTCGATTGTTTTCACTTCACCAATATTTATAACAAAAAAATAGAAATTATGGAGTTATGAAATAGATTTAACGCATATATATTTGGACAGCTTGGAGAATAATCAATATCGGGGGGAATATATAAAAATTCCTGCAGTATCTTGGGTGAAATTTCAGGTCACTATTTTAACTTTTGGGCAGTTATGTATTTCTACTACATATTACAATCTAGTAAATTTATTTTAAGGAAGTTCTGCGCAAGACTACATTTAATTTGAGGGTTTTTCTCGATATTTATTTAAATAATAACTAATCTAACTTTGTGACCTTTATTAAACTTCTGGGTAAACTAAACCCAACTAGCGATCTACTTAGCATAGAATTACCAAATTCACTTACTATATTATTTTTATCTAAAATCTAATTTATAACTGAAAATAAATCGTTTTTAATATCTCAATAATTGAGTTAAGTCTTCTTCCGCAAATTCTTCCCTTAGTTTCTCTATTTCAAAACTAGACTTTTGACCTTTAATGAGCTCTCTGTCATGTTTAAGTCAGTCAAATTGGATAGAGTTGACCACAAATGCGTGTTGTATGTTTATAACTATATCTATAACTGTATTACGTATTACGTGTGTTTGTGTGTGTGTGTGTGTGTGTGCGTGTGAGTATTTGTATGCAATGTGGACTATAATTATATTTGAGTTTCTAATTACGTTCGGTGCAGCGAAACAATTTTAAAAATTCAATATAATGAAATTTACTTAATTGTATAACACTCGTAATTAATTCACTTTGTATGCTAATTCGTGCCTAAGTGGCGTATTAAACTTTAAAATGTCTTCAATATTTATGTGCAATGCACGTGTCGATTATTACACGCAATATATATATATGCCACTAATGTGTGTAACTGTGTGTGTGTGTGTGTGTGTGTGTATTGGAGTGTGCAAGTTCAATTTAATGTAAATTTGGACACACACACACACTGACAAACATTACTTAAGGGTGATTATGCAACGACAGAGAAATGCCATTGTTTCTTATAACATTATCAAATAATTGTGCTGTTTAATTGAATCGATAAAGTTGCAAAAACATTTGAGCCAATAAATGAAATGCCAGATAAAATGAATTAAACGTTTGTTATTAAGTGACAGTTTAGTTATTGCCTAAAGCTAGATAAAATAGACAAGCTGTGAAAGTGTGTGTGTGTGTGGGAGTTTTAAGTTTGCACAATCATTGCTAAGTTCTGCGTCTACAAAAATATATATATATAGATTTATATATATATCACTGACTATATAGTTGTGTGGTATATGTACATATATAAATGGAGGTAAGCACAACTCAAGCACCGTAAAACAGTAAAATTTACAACGCAACTACTCAAGTCTGAAGCGTAATAAAATATTTGCCGTTTTTGCCGACTGCACACACACACACACACAAACACACACACACACATACAAAGTTGCTGCACTGCCGACTGCACTCTCCGGATCCACTTGCTCCACATGAGCACTGACATTTTAAGGACTCTGCCACGTTCTCTGGCAGACAAGCCCAAGCCCTAGTCCAAGTCCAAGCCCATTCGGCCAAGCTATGACTCAGGCCTGGTCCGTTTCCGTTCCAGGGCGCTCCTTACGCTCCCTACCTCCCTCCCCTCCCCAAATGCCACGCCCCGCTCCTCTTCGTGCCGCCTTCGTCATTGCTTGTCAGCCAGTTTACAATGTAAACGCGAAAATGCGACAGCAGTGCATAAAAATCCTTGGCCCTAGACGATTTCTCACACTCTCCCCCGCTCTCTCTCTCTCCCCATTTCCCTCTCTCTGTCTTGCTGCCTCTTGGCTGCGTCTCTGGCTCTTGGCCATGGCAATGGCGATTTTTATGCGTTTAAACATTTTCATTACAAAAATTGCATTTGGGGGGCAAGTGTTTCGTTGTCATTAAATCTGCAGCGATAAAATCAATTTATGTCAATTTCCACTTTTGATTATAACAGCAGTGCCAGCACCAACAACAACAACTCGCATAACAACAACAAAGATCAAGCCAGTGTCATTGCTTTTTAATTAAAAGTGAAAAGCTTGAGTTGACCAAACAAAACATTGTCCAGCAGCAACAAGAGACAAAGAACTACCACCCAATTCAACTCAAACCACCAACTACTCTCTCTGTCTCTCTCTCTCTCATATTTCATCAATTTATGCAATTTATAAAATAAATATAAAAAATAATAAAAAGAAACGCTGCTGCTGCCCAAGCGAAACATACAAAATTATAGCCAAATGCACGGCAAGGAATTTATTAATAATGCAAATACATAAAAACAGAAATCAACCCCTGATTATACAGATACGAGTACATACCACACGGAGTACTGCTACCAACCAACCACTCACCCACTCAACCACCCAATCGCCACAACTCACAATGTCGACTCCCGGCTGCCTTCCTTAATTTATTATTTAAATATGAAAAAAAAAAACGAAATATATGAAAATAAAATAAGAATCAAACGCAATTCAACGAAATTATAAATACTCTACAAGTGACATTTCAATGATAGCGAAAGCTCATGGCATGAAAAAGTATAGTAAAAATAATAATTATATTTATTAAGTGGATAACAAAAAACAAATCTAAAAAATCAGCTAGTTTTCTGAAATTTTAAGATCGTATTTCAACTTTTTCAAGATCGCTTAAGAAACGTCTTAAATCTTACTTATATTTGTCTTTACTTTTGCTACTCTTAAAAAGATCTAATCTCAAAAAATCGCTTGAATAATAAATGTTCTTCTTTTTTCAAGTCGAATACAGTTTTATATGTAATACCCTTGGCAAGGGTATCAGAAGGGGACTATACTACATATTTGCTACCCGTTCAAAGTACCGCGAAGCAATGAAAAATTTCCGACGTTGGCGTCATCTAATATTTATATATGTAATACTCGTATAAATATAATGATGCTGGACTGGGCGAACGGTCTGACTTCAACGGCAGAACCCAAAAGCGCGGCAAATATTCAATAATTTATAATTTAAATAATACCCACTACAAATGGGGCAGGTACTGCTGCTGCGCTAGGACAAAGCGGTGCACCAATGGGTAGGGTGGGGCAGAGGCAAGGTTGGGCTGCGCTTGCCACACAGTCAGACAGTCAGTCGAAGAGTCAGAGAGTCAGAGAGTTAGGCAGAAAGCCACAAGGTGAACTATGCAGCGAATATTTGAATTTGAATATTAAACACGCAGACGTCTCTGTCTCAGTCGGCGTCGCCGTCAACGGCGCTTTCGATGCCAGCGATGCCGCCTTTTATAATTTTTCATTAAACTTGGCAATAAAAGTTTTCTGCGTTTTCCCCAATGCGGGACGCCTTAAAAAGAAAATGTAGCGCTCAGCGCGAGAAGAGAGAAAAAAAAAACGTATATAATAAATGACATTATGGCATATTTATGACTGCTAATAATTTATATGCAGCCATTGCCTCAGCCTCTGCCGCAGTCGCTGCCGCAGTCGACGACCGCAGTCGACGACCGCAGTCGACGACCGCAGTCGACGACCGCACAGTCGCCACATTTGCCACAGTTGCGAAACTCTCTTGTTGTCATTTTTTGTTCAGTTTCCTTCTTCGGTTTAGCTTAAAAAATGGCAAATGGCCCAAAAGAAATTTAATTTTAGCATACATTGTAGATACTCGCAGAAACCACTCGATATAAATTATAAGTAGAGATATAAAATAACTGAAAAGTAGAAAGTAGAAATTCTAATCATGTGCTTAGGGCAGAGGGGTGGAAAATGCAAACAGCTGGTTGAAAATACTATGGAACTTTAAGTAATCATAATAATTGTAATGGGAATATGATTGAAATATGATTGTAAGCAAACGGAAAGTGATTGACTGCGAGATATCCTATAAACAGATTTAAATAGGAGTAGGGAGCTAAAAGAAAAGAAATAATATGTTTACTACCATTTTCCGCTAGAGAGTTGATATTCTTTTTTGAGCATATTTACAAGTTTTCCTCATAGTTAAAAAATAGTTATATTTGTAACCTATAGGAACAATGTCAAGTTCACTTTAGAATAAATACCTTTTTTATTTTAAATTTTACTTGGTAACATTTTATACAAAATCTTTTCCATTTTATAATGTTAAAAGAAAATTCAACTTTGACTTGTTTTTATGACTTTCTTTAAGCACTTAAAATAAGTAATTTTAAGAAAATTTGGCTTGCATGAATTGAAGGCATTTTGGCTGACTGAAAACCGTCGGTTTCCGTGCAACCTGTCGCTATTATTATACTATGTATAGGTATATAAATACTACTGTTGCTCTGTTTACCTCTGCAATTCCTTTCAATATTTTATAGTATTTATTTGATTTGCTTGTGTGCAATTCACATTTATGTGTGTGAGGGTGTGTGACTGTTTACTTATATGTATTTAAATGCAAACATTAAATTTATGTCAAATGTCCGTTTGACACGAAATATTTAAGCCAAATGCGCGACAGACAGTGCAAATAAAATATTAAAATAATAAAAAATAACAAAGGTATACCAAATATGACTCGATAAAAAAGTGGACAAAAAATACGAGGAACTGTAATTTGAATGTAGATAATGATACAGCATGTTTAATAAATTATTGTAATTTGTGGCAAGAAATGTATAGAAATAAACCAAATAAATAAAAACCTTTTACTCGTCGTCGTCGCCGTTGTCGGAAGTGTGCTGTAAAAATCGCCAGTAAATTAAGTCTTCCTCTTGTCATGTTGATTGTCATTTAGTTGTTGTTCTTGTTGTTATGCTTGTTGTTGTTGCAATAAAATTAACTCAAATATGTGTATATTGTTTATAGTTATGTGTCGCATCTGAGCGTGGGTTGTGCCCCCATATTTAAACTAAATGCACAAAAAAACAAAAGAATAAATGAAATACACTCAACTGTTGGCTTTTTCTGTCATTGTCATTTCAGTTGATATTTTCCCTTAGTTATTGAGGGTTGGTTTTTCTTTTATTTTATATCTGTCTAGCTTAATATATATTTTTTATTTTACTTTACTGTCAGTTTCTGAACTGTAATTGTTTGTTGTAATTAAGGCTGAGCAAATAATGTGCTTCCGTTGATTTCTTTCAATGCAAATAGTTAATTGCTAGCCATAGGCAACACCATAGTCATTTGGATTCCATGGCATTGATTGTTGTTATTATTGTTATTTCAGTTGTTGGTCTTAGTTATTGTTTCGAGTGCATGTTTCAAATTAAATACAACAATCAGTCAACCAATCGACTTATCAAATTAATGCTAAAACAATTCAAGACAATTCCAAAGGGGGGAGATTCTTAGCATAAAAAATCGAAGACTTGATCTAAAGAGAAAATAATATTTTTACGCAACTTCAAAGTTTGAATGCTAAATAAGGCTAAATAATGATCAAAATGACATTCCGTTTGAAAATCGGTTGAGTTTTGAGAAAGTTATACAAGTTTAAAGTTTGGAAAATCGTTAGACTGACAACTTTACAAGTCAAATTTTTTGTCAAATTCGGCATGATTTCGTACAGGAAAATGAAGTCTCTCAGAATCAATTTTAAAGTGTCTTTTTATACTATTTGGGGCACCAGGAGTTGATTAAAACTGAAAACTCAAGATATAAAATTTTTGAAAAAAATTTTTCTCAAAAAAGTCATAGGGGGAGTACATGATTTTTTTCGGAAAAAATTCGAAAATAATTTTTTTTGCAGAGTTAATAATATTTATATGCAGAATCTATTAAGAGACCAAATAATGATCAAAATGATATTCCGTTTGAAAATTGGTTGAGTTTGAGAAAGTTATACAAGTTTAAAGTTTGGAAAATCGTTAGACTGACAGCTTTACAAGTCAAATTTTTGTCAGTTTCGGCATGATTTTGTACAGGAAAATGAAGTCTCTCAGAATCAATTTTAAAGTGTTGTTTTATACTAATTTGGGCACCAGGAGTTGATTAAAAGTGCAACTCAAGATTTAAAATTTTGGAAAAAAATTTTTCTCAAAAAAGTCATAGGGGGAGTACATGATTTTTTTCGGAAAAAATTCGAAAATAATTTTTTTTGCAGAGTTAATAATATTTATATGCAGAATCTATTAAGAGACCAAATAATGATCAAAATGATATTCCGTTTGAAAATTGGTTGAGTTTTGAGAAAGTTATACAAGTTTAAAGTTTGGAAAATCGTTAGACTGACAGCTTTACAAGTCAAATTTTTTGTCAGTTTCGGCATGATTTTGTACAGGAAAATGAAGTCTCTCAGAATCAATTTTAAAGTGTTGTTTTATACTAATTTGGGCACCAGGAGTTGATTAAAAGTAAAAACTCAAAATTTAAAATTTTGAAAAAAATATTTTTTCAAAAAAGTCAAAGGGGGGAGTACATGATTTTTTCGAAAAAAATTCGAAAATAATTTTTTTTACAAAGTTAATAATATTTATATGCAGAATCAATAAAGAGACGAAATAATGTTAAAAATGCCATACAGTTTGAAAATCGGTTAAGCTTTGACAAAGTTATGAAAGTTTGAAGATGGTCAAACCTTTAACAACAGAAAATCAATTATTTTTGGAAAAATGTACCGAAACTCAAAAGTACAATCCTCAAGGTTTTCAATTCTTAAAAAATAATTTATTTCGGTTAGTTTTGGCTATAAGTTCCTGTAAACGTTCCTTGACATCCATTATGAAAAAAATGATTTTAAAGTCATCTTTAAAATTACTGATTTTAGCATGAATTTATTAAGAATGCATTCAGAATATAATTGTTTAATTAAGACTACATATGTGAAAAACTGTGTATATTTTCTAATCTTAAATTAATGTCAGGGAATCATTATTTTAGTTGCTTTGCTTTTCTAGTTTAGGTTTCATTGTATTTGCATTTGGTTTTGTTTTTGACAATCGTGGGGTATAAAAACTAAAAGACCAAATAAATGCAAACTTAAACTATAAAATAAACATTAAACAAGCTAGAAATGCTTTTATGGCCGCCAAGACGACGACAAATGACGATGATGACGATGTCTGAAACTGTTGAGACTCTGAGACTTTGAGACTTTTGAGACTGATGATGAATTGAGGGTGTTCTTGGCAAAAGTTGGTGGTGGTGGTGGCAACTGTGGCATGTCTATAGACTATAGTGTTGTTGCCTGTTTGGCAACGTGAGACAACGCTCGACTTGTATTTACAATTGAAATAATTTGTTGCAAGCGACCCTAAAAACGGCCTCCCAAACAGCAAGTGCAGCTGCAACATGCGTAGCACACCAACACAGACACACACACCAACACACACATCAGCACACACAAAGCTTTTTATACTTTAATGAAGACGGCGGTGCAATAAAAATTGATTAAATATAATTCAGCAACAAAGTTAGTTTTATAGTTGCAAGTTGCAACAACAGTTGCAACAACAGCATTAGAAGCAGTGCTGTAAAAGTTTAATTGTCGACATGAAATAGAAGCAGGTGCCCACAGCCAATACCCACTAACAATAAAATATTTGCCCCATTTGATGGGCTAAAGCACTTAAATATCCATCTCCATCTCCAGCTCCATCTCCATCTTTGTATGCGGCCATTTCACATTTCGCATTTCTACATTTAATTTGAATTTATAGCGCCCAATGTCTTCGTGCTTTGATCCCAGATAATCAGCTGCCAGTAATATATATTTATATACATATATGCATAAAAATATGTATGTGTGTGTGTTTGTGTGTGAATAAAATACATATAACCCACATGTATTGCCCTTAATTACATGCGGAGTCATCAGTTGTTTGGTTGTTGGGTGCGGGCGAGAATTTATTTTAATATTGCTGCGCAATTTATTTTAATTGGAATAATTTTATTTGTCTTTATGTTTATTCATTATGCGGACTAATGAATTTTGTACCAATACCAACAATTTTACATGCGTTATCTATTCACACACACACATATATATATATATATATATATATCAATTGGGAAAGGGCAAGCTATTAGTTGGCCTGAGTTTGGCTCCTAAATCCTGCGACTGTTCGACAGGGTGCTGGCTTTTGAATAATTAACGAGGGTGTCACTCAGCCCTTAGTTCTGTATATTTATATATATGTACATCCTTCTGTGTGTGTGTGTGTGTGTGTGCGTGTACACGCTCATAATAATATTATATGTTATTTACCAAGAAAATGCTTAGTCAGCCTTATACAAATGTCTATGAATGTTCAAAATATAATTATAATAATAATTGAATTAGATTTATTGATTATTTGTATAGGCAACAACAACACAAGCCACTGCACGCACAACACTACAACAACTCAGAGAACAACAACAACAACGACGACGATATCAGAAGCAACAACAACCAGAACAACGTTCATGAATAAATCCATTTACGAAGGGTAGCTGAGAGTCAAATAATAGCGCTAAAGAAATAGAACTGCGTGTATAAATTGCAGAAGATCTTAGACTTTGAAATACCCTGCAATTTATTTAATTTTCTAAATAAATATGTGAACTATAAAACTAGTTGCTAAATGTTAAGAAAATATTCTGAATTTCTAACAAACAATTTCGTTTCTCAATAAATTTCCGTTAATTCTCTGTTGAGAATTGAAATATGAGTTAGCTTTGCTTAAGAGTTGCTGATCAAAGCATTTTCCCTAGCGCAAAGCTCTTATAATATTCCCAAGTGTTTGAATGCCTGAGAATTAATCAAGTATGCAAGTAAAAACAGGGTATATAAATTAATAAAACCATCAGACTGAGCCACAAGAGCTGATGACGAAAGTCAACTAACAAGTTAAGTGTAGTCAGTAGTTATATTAGTTGTAGTTGTAGTTGTAGTTATTCTTGTTGTTGTTGTTGTTTGTTTGTTGCAAGTGCGTCAAGAGCGAACGAGAGCCCGAAAATCATTCAAAGGGAAAACTCAACTGAAACTTGAGACGATGGCGTCATACACTCAGCCAGACACACGCACACACAACACTACTAACACAACACTACTAATACAACTATTATGCACACACACACACACACACACACACACACACGTACACACACCGACGCGAATTTGCGCGCGCTTTTCTTAAGCGAACATCTTCGGCGACTTCGAGTTGCGACTGCGATTGCGATTGAAACTGCGCAGGGAATGAGGGCAGGAGGAGGAGAAGGAGGAGGAGGAGAGTTAGGTGGGGAATGAATTGGGAATGAAAGCAGGGGAACTCTGACTGGGATTGCATTTCAGTTCTGTTGGCTCGACCTCGAAGACGACGACGACGACGACTTTTGTGCTGCACATTCGAGGGCGACACTCTGCTGAATTTGCTGGGCGCCTGGCATTGGCGCAGTCAATGCATTTGACTGCATTTTTGTGTGCGTCTTTGTGGCACAGAAAAACTGCAGCTCGCGAATGCACCACGCACAAAAGAAAATAATCCACCCCACCACCAACACCACCACCACCACCGCATTTCATTGACAAGCATTTCGCGGTGTCCTTCTCAGTTCGCAGTTCTTAAAGTTCAATGCAACAAGGTTCTTTCTGTGTCTGCTTATCGATTTTATCAGCTGACTTCACTTGCCTCCTCTCCTTTCGCCTTCACAATCTGAAGCATTTTCTTTTCTAATAATTTTTGTGCTGGGGGTTTTCTTTTCTATATATTTATGTGTGCACATTTGAAATTTACTAGTGCCTGGGTGAGGGGGAGGAATACGGCCTTCTCCCTGCGTGAAAAGTTTTCGCGAAGATGCCTTGCAACGTGTGAAAAACTTTTTGCAAAGTTGCATTTCAGATGTTGCACGCAGTTTTTCTTGTTTTTCTTTTTTTCTTGTGCGCGTTGTTATTGTTGGAAAACAATTTCATTTTGTTTTAGTTGAATTATTATATTTGTAAAAGTTTTGCTTATGAATTATGGCCAATGTGTGTGTGTGTGTGTGTGTGGGTGTAGGTGGGAGTGTGTTTTAAGTGGGTGAAGGCAATGCACTTGCTTGTGGTTCATGGCAGGTCAGAGGCAAAAAGGTTACGCTTTGGCTTAATAAATCTTAGAAAAGCTAGAGTGTCTTTCAGTCGAGCACTTTAAATTTCTTTTAATTAAATACAATCACTCTAAAAAAAAGGTAGATTATCTTTTAGTCAAGTTTTTGAAGCTAGTTTAATAAAAAAAAAAAAAAATAATTTTTTAATTTTTTTTCATGTTTTTTATGTTATTAAAATGGTTCGATAAAAAATGATAACATTTTAATGAACTAAAATTAAGTTTGTGATTTAATTATGATTAATTATTATTTAGTTGAAGTCTCAAGTAATGAAAAAACTTTAAAACACGCATAAAGTTAATGTCATTATATATTTTTCGAAGCGCGTTTTTTTTTAGAAAAAGCTTGAGATTGAGGATTAAATAATTTTAAAAAAATTAGGCAATCCAAAAATTATTTCTAAACAGTTTGGCAGCCTCTCTTCTAAATATTCTCAGAACTGTTATTTTTTTGAACCTGTCTCTTATTGCATACTTTAATCACTCTTTGCACGATTATCAGTTCATCCCAAGTTGTTGTAATTGAGAGCAACATCTTTCTACCCTTATGACGAAGCTGATCAGCTGCGGGTAGAAATACATTTAAATTATGAATATAAATAAAATATGGGTACGGGGCATGCAACACAAAGTGCTGCATACCAAGCAGACCATCTCTCAGCCATCTGCATTAATCTTTAGCGATTATTATTTGGCATTGTCGGCAACTGAAATACTTTATTTACATTATGAGTATGTGCGTACATATATATTTTTATTATTTTTATGCAAAACACATCGAGAAAACCCTCAAGGGCTCTCATGCCACAACCCGTGGCAGTGGCAGTGGCAGTGGCAGTGGTAACTTTTAAGGGTTGCACGTTGTATCTCTGTCAACTTTTTATAACAACTGTAACTGATGCCAAATGCGTTTGGCTTATTTGCGATTTGCATTTTTTATATAATATCATTTATTTTTTTTCATTCTGTTATTCTTAAAGCCTGCCACGTGAAACCCTTTCAACTGGTAATCGCTGCCCCAACCAAAAAGGAAAACACATCCAATTAGCTTATTTCTTTTGCTACTGCTCGTACTTTCCATTTACATTTCGCGCAGTGCAAAAATGAAAATTACAAATTACAAATTGCATATAGATTATAGATTTCTTAGAGTTTTCGTGTATAATCATGTACCGGATATGAATTAATTTTTCTCTGTTTCCCGTGTTTCTCGCGCTCTTTGCCTTTGCAAGCAGCTCGTTTAGCTTCAGTTTGCAGATATACACTTACAGTGGCTATATGCACTTTGTGTTTGTGTTGAACATTTTTATAATTAAAGAAAAAATACTTATAATAAATGAGTTAAGATAACTTTTTTCCCATTTCTTTTTTTTATTATTATTTTTAATTTTAATTCGAGTTTACTCATACTGTATTTATTATTCGTTCTTTTGATTTTAGCTTTCCTTTTTGCTTGTTCCCTTTTGCTTTGGCTGTGTTTTGTAGTAATTTGTTATTAGTTTTTGCAGCTCGAAGTTTGCTTGGCTTTCGCTGGCTTTCCATTGAAATCATTTACATATTGCAAAAGTGAATTGTAGAATTGCACACACAAACAAACACACACACACACATAGAGAGTGAGCCCTAAATAAGCAGACATATGTATGTATGTATATATGATGTACATATAGTTAGTTATTGAAGTCAGCTGACTTGTGTGTGCTGCATACTTGTATTTGCTTTGGCAATTATTATCGACCTGGCCAACGATTTGTTATTATTGTTGCAAGTGTTGTTAGTGTTGCTGCGGCGCCGCTGTTCATTAATTTACGCTTTGGCGAGTGGCGACTGAAGCCTTTTGTGAAACGCCTTTTGCATAATTGCCCGCACATTTCGTCAGCTCAAGTTGCGACCTCGTCTGCAATTTGCGCGTCAAAATAGTTGTAAAGTGGTCAGCGTCAATTAAAGGCAATTAATTTTGCATGTGCGTGTGTGCGAGTGTGCGAGTGTGTGTGTGTGTGTGCTTGTGTATTTGCGGCTTGCTACAAAAATATTGCTGCATAGTTTTGGGCGCATATATTGTGCATCCTGCGTATACGCAATGTTCTCTAACGCGCAGACAAAACACTGTGTGTGTGTGTGCGTGTGTGCGTGTGTGTATCTTGCACATATGTATGCTCCAGACAGACAACTCCACAGACTCTAGAAGCGACTGCTGCTTGAATTCCATTCCGTTCCGTCTCCCGCCGCCGCCGCCGCCGCTCGACAATTCCCGAAATCCATAAAATTTTTACGTTGCGCGCCTGCCAAAAACCGAGGCCCCGTCTAACGGGAACATCAAGTGAGCAGAGTGCGAGATAAATGCATTTTCGTAACGCACGATATAAAATACTAGTATGTATATGTATGTGTGTATTGTATGTATATATCTACACACATAGATATGTAGATATAGAAAACGCAGCACCAACGCGTTGCTAACGGCGACCGCAACAGACACACGGCTCGATATGGTTAGACAGCAGAGGATACTCCTAAACTCCTATACTCCTATACTCCTAAACTCCTGTACTCCTACACAAACTCCAGTTGGCAACTCTCCCCGCTTCCTATGCCCCAAGCCAAACCAAAAATATAGCTCCCCACGCTGCGTCTGCGTCGGCAACGGCAACGGCAACGGCAACGGCAACGGCAACGTCATCGGCGTCTGTGTATTCGCATATTAGGTGCAAGCTATGTTGCATATGCAACTCGAGTCTCTGTTTCTCTAGCGAAGGAGCAGACACGAAATCGGAGTAGGAGCATAGGCCGTGGCAATAGCTGTTGGTCATGTTCAAATAGTCTATGAGGAGGGACGACTGCCCAATACAAACACACACACACACACACACATATATATGTAGATGTGTGCATGGCAGTTGCCAATAACAGGAGCTTTTTTCCTTTGACCATGACGGGGCCCTACAGCAACAAATGCAAATATACATATACATACACGTACACTTATGTGTGTGTGTGTGTGTAGCATTTGTGGCAGTAGGCACTGTACATCATCTCTTTAGGCTTTCCGCTTTAGCCAGACGCATTCATTTGTAAAGCTAAAACAGAGGCTTCTGAAGAGAGAGAGAGTGTGAGAGAGAGAGGCACCCATAGTGAGTGAGAGGTGGCAAAAAAAGATAAGAGCGAGAGAGCGAGAGATGAGAAGCAGCGTCTGCAGAGGGCTTTTATGCACCTTTTGGCCAAAGTGTTAATGAAACACATTTGAGACCATAAAACGCACAACTCAACGACTGCACTTCAAAGTAACTTAATATGCACAGTGTTACCTCGCTAATACAGCTTTACCATCAACTGATATATCTGTGAATCTTGCTAATTGCCGTTTATTCTTCCATTTTTTTTTTTTTTTGTTGGCTGTACAAATTTTTGTAATTTCCCCCGCTTTAAATGTTATTATTGGCACTTTTGCTTTGTCTCTCTCCTGTCTATATAAAAAGAGAGGGGGCCAGGATATATGCCGTACCCGCTGACATATAATTTCATTAGTATATTTCTAAATATAGCGACAGGCGTCAGTTTGTCATCTATTTTTTTTTCTCCTTTTATTTCTTTTATTTTGTATTTCGTCGAGACAAGAAAAACGTTGCGACTTTCATATTTCTTCTTGGCCTACACACAGCCTGGCAGTTATTGCTTTTCTATGCATTAGTATTAGTTCGTATATGTGTATGTGTGTACTTTTAAAAATGTCTATGTGTGTGTGTGTGCAACATTCCAGTGTCGTTCCGTTCCGTTTTGCAGTCCGGTCCGACGTTCATTGGCAAAACGCGGCATAGAAATCGAATTAGATTTTTCCGATTGAATTTTCTACATTTTTAATTGCTTTCGACGTTTCAACTTGTCGACGTGCTGGCAATAGGACCACCCCCCGACCAACCCCTCCCTCTGTCTACTAAAACTGACCCTGCATTTCCACCCCCCTCCACCTCAACTATGGGGTACACTCCAGGCCAATATTGTTGAATTGTTGTTGGCATTTTAGCCAATTTGTGACGTCGCTGACATTTATGGGCATTCGCCAGGCATTGGAATATTAAATGCAAGTAAAGTAAATCAAATATGTTCTCTGCGCCTAATTTACTTTAGTTTAGTTGCATTTTTGCCAGCTGCATAGCTGATATGCTCAAATATTTGTAAGGCTGAGTCAGACGATAGATGGCATCATCTGATTGCAAATTTATGGAAAAAGATAGCAAAGAAATCCACAAACGACTATCCAAAAATATATATGATAAAATGTCGATAGAGGGAGGTAGTGGAAAGAGCAGTAAAGTAATTAAATCGAGTTAATTGACATCAATAAATAAATAGTATGGATATTCACAGTAGTTTAATAATTAAATAACTTTGTTCGATTTTTTTTTTTTGCCACGAATTTGATATCTGTATAGGAAAAATGGTCAACTAGTTTTTGAAATGTTAAATAGTTTATTAAATTGACAGTACCCGTACAGTCTTTCACTAAATAAATGATAAAAATTTGCTATGATTCATTTCCAAATATTATGAAATAAATACAAGTCATAGAAATAGCTAGCAAAATTATAGCTTGCGCAAACAATTCAATTCAGCTACATTTTCCTACTTCATAATTGCAATTTTAAGCCGAAAAATTAATTATTTCTTTGCAATTTAGTTTTTTTTCTTTCATTTACATTTTATGCAATCTGACTATATTTATTATTTGCTCTCACGCTGACACAGCTCGTGGCACATCTAATTGATGTTGAGGTGCAGCAGCAATTCGTGCTGCAACTCGGCCGTATCTACTATAAGTATCTCGAAGCTGACTGGCTAAATAAATAGTCTGCTGGACGAGATGCTCATATGGCAAGGGCTTCACTCCATTGCATTAAAAATAAATTTAAAAAATGAGAAGCAAAATGAATAAAGTAAAGTAAATAAATAATTGGTGCAGCAGCAGCAGTGCAGACAGGAAAAAAAATGGAAATTGTAAAATCGAAAGATATTTATCTAAAAATAATAATAAAGTTGCGTTGCGGCGGCGTCGTCGTCGTCGGCGTCGTCGTCGGCCATCTGCAACTGTCTGTCTCTTGATTCTGAAGCCAGCTGCCTTAATTTGTAAATCATTTTCAAATGCCGCTGGCAGCACAAATATTTTTTAATATCAAAATCAGCTTATAAATACTCGTTTGTAGTTGCTTTTGACTTTCTTCGCAGCATCTTCCGCATTTGTTTGTAATTTACTTTTATGCTTTACTTAATTGCATTTAGATGCATTTTATAAATTACAGCATATGGCGGAGAGCTGGAGATGGAGGCTCCCATGAAAACAAACTTGAAGTAAACATTAACAGCATCCACATCAAATCGACGCCGACGTCGCTGTCGCTGTCGACGTTGCACTTATGATGTATTTTTTTTTATTATTAAATTTTATCTTTTCTAATGATTCAATGGAAGGCAAATGAAGCGACCAAAAGCCGCTTTGGATAAAAAAATTCAATTAAATATTACAACAATTTCTTCAACAACTTTTCCACCCCCTCTGGCGCCCTCGTTGACTTCTTCAGTCTGTCCATCCGTCTGACGGTCTGTCTGTTTTGAGTTGTATCTACGTATTTGTTATGGCTCCGCAGGTCTGCATTTCCAGCATTAATTACGCCAAATGTAAGTTGCCCGAAAGGCGGCAAGTGTGCAGCTATGTATCTTTGTATCTTTGCATCGCACAACATGCTGCATAATATTAGTTTTTTGTTGTACATTATATCTTAAAGAAGGCCACAGCAGCAGGCCATATAATAAGCATATAATGAAGCCAGAAATGAAGCAAATAAATGAGCAAGAACAACAAAAGCAACAGCAACAACAAGAGGCTTTTCTTTTTACGTACACTTACATACTTGCATCTACAAGATACATTGCGCTCCTACAACAACAAGAGCAACAACAAAGAAAAAGAAACAATTAGCCTACTTTAGTTTGTTGTCTGACAAGAGGAAATAAAATTAAATACAATATGAAAACAGAAAACAGAGTGAAAAAGTAAAGTAAATTACGGTACTTAGTTAAATGCAAGGCATCTTATAGATGTATCTGTATCTGTATCTGTATCTGCAGCTATACTACGTTTATATCTGCAGCTATGTTATGTCTGTCTAGTTCTGATATTTGTTTAAATGAAGCAACGACAATAATAACAACAACAACAACAACACACACGAATTTAATTACTGCGTTTTGTTTATTTTTTATTTTTTTTTTTTTTGTAGCCCGTTGTCATATCTTTTTATCTGATGCGTCGCGTATCTGTATCTGCTGCTATGTTTGTGCTCAAGTAGTTTTTAGTTATTATTGTTATTATTTTTCCATTTCTACATATACTATGTCTTTTCCGTCTGTCTCTTTGTCTGAACGTGTAGCATGTACGTCTCTCTGCTCTCAGATATTGAAATTTATCGCCGCTATTTTGTAGAAAATGCTCGTAATAATTGTCTACCCCATTTCTGTCCCCCACTCGGTTTGTTTGCAGTCATCGTCATATAGTTCAATAGATATAACCGTACATACTTATGTATTTCAACGAATTTATCTGAGCTCACACACACACACAAACACACATACTCAGATACAGATACTTTGATACAGACTCACGTATTGCATTCGCATGTTTTTATTTTTCTTTATCTTTGACAAAGCATCTTATTATAATTTTAATTACATGCTGTTATGAGGAAATGTTAATTGTTTCCGTTTACGAAATGTTGTTTAGACTTTAGATCGATAGAAACTTGTGTGCTTTATGTTTATTTAAAATGCCAAAGATTAAGCTTCTTTGTAATTAAGTTAAACTGGGATTCTAAGTTAATTAATTGTTCTTTTCATAATAGAAATTTAAAGCTTAGTTTAATACAGTTAACGTTGCTAATATTCCTTATATAAAATTATGATTTTGTCAGTATCTTAAGCATTTCCTCGCAGATTATATAACGATTACAATTAACTAATGTTTTTTAGGTTAACATTTGAAATCTCAATAATATTTTCACTTGCTTCAAAGCTGTTTTTTTTTTAATATTGTTATTGTTTTTAAATTCTTTAATTTAATTAAACTCTTTAATGATAACTTGTTGCCTTAAGGTGGAATAATATTGATAATACATTAAAATAAATGGATTTATTTATGGCTTAGCAGCTTTTAAAAATATTTTAATTGTTAGTTAAGGTTCGTAATAATACCTAACTCATTGTTACATCAATTAAATTGATTTAATGATTATAGAAATTGCATTTATAAGGAATTTCCTGTTTAGATTAAACCACCTTATACGTCAGTTGCTGCTTGTCATAAAGTTCTTAACTTTATCTCGTCTTTTTCCAACCATCAGGCAACATCATCAATTAGACAAACGCTAAGCCCTCGTTCCCCTCCTCTCTCCACCATCCCTCTTACCAACTATGTAGGCCAACTGTTTTGCCGCTTTCTCGCCCATTGCTGCAACACATAAAAATCAGCAACAAAGTTGCGGCTCATAAAAAATTGCGCACAAATAAAAAAAACAGCACAACAACAAAATGGCATGAAATAAAATTTATATGAATAACAACAAAAACAAAAGCAATAGCAACAGCAACAACGAGAGCAAGAATAAGAACAACAGTTTACAGCTCTGACGATATATATGTATGTGCTCAGAGAATGCAACGTTGCAACGCTTGCAATGCTGCAATGCTGCAACGTGCAACGTGCGTCCGGCATAAAAATTGTGTTTATGCGTGTTTGGTAATTTTATAAAAGTTAAATTAGTTTTAAGACCATAAATTGTGCTGTTGCCGTTGCCAGCGCCTTCACTTGCCACACTCACCCCACTCACCCCGCCGCTGCCATTTTAACTTTTATTACTTTTAATATAAAAAAGCTGGCGCTGCTGCAGCTTGCGAACCAAAGGAGCCGCTAGTCAGCCAGCCAGCCAGCTCAGCTGTAAAACTACACGCTGTCATAAAAAGTTGCAAGCAGCAGCAGCAGCGGCAGCAGCAACGTCACATGTTGCTCGCAACATTGCCTACTTGCAGCCAGGCAACATAGCATCCAAGAGTCAGGAATCAGGAATCAAGAATCCACAACCAAGAATCAAGCAGCAACATGCAATCGTAAAAATGAGTTCGTTGCAACGTTTTGTATCCCAAGTTTTTATTGTGCGATATGTAACAATGTTGCAACATTTATACGAATTATTATTACATTTTAATGATTAATTCTAATGATATGCGACATGAAAATGAAATGGCAATCAATAAAATGACTGTGGGGCACTTTTCAAGCATCTACTCCTTGGATTTGCTTTAGTTCTTATTATTGCTGGCGCCGCGGGCATCGTTCTCATAAAAATTGGCCCAAGTTAATTGTGGTAGTTATTTGTTATTTTTTTCCAAGACTTTTCCTTCGTTCTCTTTCTATTTTTTTTTATATCTCACTCTTTTGCTCATGCATTTCGTATTTTGCAGGCCAACAAAGTTGCAGGCGGCAGTTGCAAGTTGCATTTGACGCTTTTACGATCCACTTTTATATGCTTACTTAGTTGATTAAGGGCGTGGCTGGGGCAGATGTTTAGATATCGCTAGAGCTATGACTATGACTACAACCACAGCTACATAAAACAACAACAACAATGCCGTGCTAATGCCCACGATGAGTTTTATGACAAGAAATTTAACGAAAAAACAGGGCTGCAATTCAGAATACTCGACTTTGAGACACCCGGTTTCTAACATACCCTCAAACATACAGTAGAATCCAGCAAACTAAATATTAATAGTAGTAATTTTTTATTTTGCGTATTTATTGACAATATTAGTTATTTTATAACAGTAATTGCTTTAAAACTATAATATCAGTTTGATCTAAAAATTTTAAATAAAAATATAAATTATAAAAAAAAAGCGAAAATTGGCACTGCGCAAAAAGTAATTTTTATGTACAAAGAATCTCACCCTTTTTGCTCACAGTGCACAATGCCAATTTTCGCTTTTTTTTTATTAATTTATATTTTTGTATAAAATTTATAGACTTAACTGAATTTTGTTTGTCACAAAATTGGATATCTGAAATTTTGGGGCTAGAAATTGCTTTTGTCACTAGACTTTTACCTCGTGTAGAGGTTTTTTTGTGGGATAACAGTAATTGCTTTAAAACTATAATATATTCTTATATTTATTTCTTCAATTATTTTTACTCTGTGCCAATTTTAATTTCTAGCGAACTTTAATTTTTTATCCAATTTCAACCAAATTCTATGACAAAATAAAAACTGTTCGTTAAAGTTTGATCTTCGAATAGTTTAAGCTTCAAGACTCAGTCCATTTGATTTGATTGTTCCCTCAATTTATTTAATCAAACATCAAACTACAATTTCTACAAAAAAAAACTTCAATTCAATTTGAAGCAAATTCCAGCGAAGACGAAAATTGGAACACGTTCGCATTTTGTATCATTTGATAAGAGCCACGTTTGGGCACGAAAAAAAAGGCCATAAAGTGTTTTGCAATAAAATATATATATTGTGCAATATATTTATATATGTATGTAGGTACAGATATATGTGGATATAAAGATACATAGACATGAGCCTATATATTTATTTATATTGTGTATATATCGTACATATCTTATACGGCATATTAAAGTAGGTAGAATGTATTGTAATTTGCTTTTATGCGCAGTTTTTGTTGACGACTTTGTCGTCGCTGGCGGACGAAGCAATAACACTTTATGCATTTAGTTATAAATATAAATAATTATTATCTACAGACTTATATTGGATTTCCAAACAGAGAGAGACACACACACATACACAGAGAAACATTCACATGGACAGCAAACAAATTCAAATTGTATTTGCTTTTGCTTTTACGACTTGCCCCTGCCAACAACAACTCTCTGGCAACTGGCAACTGACAACTGGCAAAAGCAAAGTCGAAGCCCGGGCCATTATAATAATAACAATGTTATTAATGTTATTGTTATAATAATAATTTGAAATTCGTAACTTTTGTCATTTTATTAATGGGTCGAACGTGTACGAGACGCTACCAAAACATGCTTATATACTTATAAATATATAAACATGCATATAAATATATTTATATATGTATATCAGTATGTATTTTGACACCATTACATGGCCAGGCCATTGACGTTGGGTTTTCGTAATAACCATTATACACTTACACTTAGTCTAATATTTACATCTCACTCTATTTAGACAATAACTTAAAGTTTTTACAAAAAAAAAAAAAGAAATAAACGCTAGTGTCTCAAATATTTACACAGCACCAACCCAAGTCGAGTCGCAGGCAAACTAGACAATACGCGTACGCAAACAAATGGCTGAGACTGTATGTTAATAGTGCTGAGCAGAGCAAGAGACTGTGCCCGCCTATATATACAATATTTGCCAATACCCTGTAATCATAAAAATGCCTAAGCAAGCGTATAAACTTTAATTGTTAGTTTTATTATGGCACACTTTACACTTCTTAACTGTAGCCTAGGGTATCTTCGCGTCGTGTACTCCACACTGTGACTTGCTTTAACATATTTTATTTGTATTTAAGTATATTTACTTTACCTCTTGCAAGCTGTGTGCTATTTAGTTAAGTTGCTTTGTCTTTCAATGGAAAATTTTTATTGCTTGTCAATGTTAGTTTGGGGATTACATAGATAGAAAAGGGAAAGGAAAAGCCCTACACTCTACACCTGCTGTTCTACATATTCGTACTCGTATTACAAAATTGTTATGCCATTACTTTTCGAGATGAAATTTGTAATCGCATTTCAGCTGCCAATTCTTTGGAGAATTACAAAACTAACCTTGTTTGATTATTTATCTTAGCTCTTGGTTTCTCAAATATGTATTTTCTTAGTGTACAGTGTACACTGTCTACATATAAATGGCTTTGTTATTTCCTTAGTAATGGCGCCTGCCATAAATTGAGCTCATAATTTTTCATTGCAATTCGCCCCGTTTCTCAATTTTCCATTGCAAAAACATAATAAATAAAATATAAGTATAAGTAAGTCGTAAAAATCGCATATAAAATTTAATGCGCTTGAAAATTATGCGCAAACTATTTTCAGGCATCCCTCCCCCCAACTCTCCCCCAATGCTCCTTTACCTTCAACTAATATTTTTCCGAGTACAAAGTTCCAAAAAGAAAAAAAAAAATAAAGAAAAAAGTGCGCACGTTCAGCGTATGCGTAATTTATTTTATAAGCGCATAAATAAGAATTCCCAAAAACTAAATGCAATAAAAATGCGGGCGGCAAACAGCAAATACATATTTAAAATAACAAGCAATTGCGCAAAAGTAATAACTTATAAAATATTAAAAAAATTGGAAAATATGAAGCAGGAATAGCTAAGAAACACGTAAGACTGTGCCAGGTCTAGAGTGAGCGCTTAGAAGATACCCTGTTGCAAAGTGTAAAGTGAACAGATCTGTTTTTTTTTTCCTTTTTAAGTTAAGTTTTTAATATTTTGCTATGCCTGAGATCGCCTTGAATTCCACTGATCTTGACCTACTCTGTAGATTCTTTCTTCCATCAGCTGTTAGAAAATCCTAGCATACCCTTTTTTAAATAGCGTATAAAAAAAGATGAACAGAAGCAGCACCATAATTTATTGGGCCACGTATTTTGTTTGTATTTTGGCCAAAAGGTAGCAGAGAGCTCTGCTCTAGAAAACTTTTGCGTGGCAGGCAGCAGCAGCTACAGCTAAAGATACAGATACAGATACAGCAGCAGCTACATCTACAGATACAGATACATTTGAAAAGTTTTATTCATAAAACAAATCGCACAGAATCGAAAATTGCGGACCAAAGAAGAAGTTGGTCGTGTCCTGCACCTTCGACTGTTGCTGCCGTATGGATAATAATTTCTGAATTCCTTCTCTCATTTTGATTGCGCCTAATAACTGAGTACTGATGCCGCCTGCGATGGCGATGGAGATGCGGCCGTGGCCAATTTGTGTGTAGAGTCGGAGTTGGAGTTGGAGTTGGACTCGAGTCTAACGCCGTCTGGCCGCAAAGGCCAAGAGTAAAGATTGCGGTGTGTCTGCGTCTTTCTGTCTGCCTCTTTTGGCCGAACGAGTCTCTGCGTTATTTTTGTTACAAATATTTTATTCCAATGCCATATATTTTATTTACTGCTCTCTTTGGGCTGCCATTTCGCATCGGCTCTTTTATTTTATTGCATTGTTTATGCAGCCGAAAGTAAATTATGTTTTGTCGGCGGCATCGCGCTGCAAAAGTCGAAACAAAACTTGAAGTCGTCGTTGCAGCCTTTGTCTTAATTCCTCATTCCTTGCCAAGAGTCTGTTAACTGAGGTACAATATTTGACCAGGATATACATATAAAAAATTAAATATAAATTTTATAAAGAATAAAATGTCAATAAAATATATATAAAAAGTACATTTAAGATCGTTATTATCCTTACTTTTATTATGAGGCTATTAAAAAAAATTTATTTGAAAAAATATCTGTTAACTAATAACTAATACAATATAATAACTTTCTGTAAAATAAATAAATAAGGAAATTAGATAAATTAAAAGACCTTCCTTACTTTAATTTTGAGGCTATTAAAAAAAATGTATTAAGAAAATATCTGTGTTAACTTATAATAATATTCTGTAAAATAAATAAATAAAGAAATTAGATAAATTAAAAGTCCTTCCTTACTTTTATTTTAAAAAATATCTGTTAAATATTACACTTTCTGTAATTAGATAAATTAAAAGTCTTTCAATTTGGAGATTTTTTAAATTACTACTCTTATTTTAATCGCAACTCAATAAGAAAAATATGATATTTATAGTGTATATCAAAGCAGATCCAATTTCAATATCTATAGAGTATCGGCAGTTCGTTCTGTTGCACTCTGATTGCTCTTGCAGCAGTTTGTTCGCTGTCATTTCGCAAAAGTTATTATGCCAGGTGGTTTGTCGCTGTAGTTGTTGCTATTACGAGTGCGGAGAGTATTGTTGCCTCTTTTTGTGGTAATACGTACAGTTACTTAAGTTCTGCCTGTTGTTGTTGTTGTTGTTGCTCTTGTTGCACTGCATTTGTATGTCTGTGCCACATTTCAGCAATTGCTTTGCATATTTTATTGCTAAATAATAAATGCCCATTAAGTTAATTGGCAAATTAGGCAAACACATGCATACATACATGCACAAATTATACACACACACACTCGAACACACACACACACACTACTGCAGGTTAACTTGCCACTTACAGTATCCAATGTTTTTTAATTGGGACAAATACAGCCCTACACATAAAAAAAAAAAGAAACAAAAAATTGACGTTAAAACTGGGTCTTGCACTTGCTTAAAGAAACTTACTCTATACCCTGTAGTCTTATCATCCGATAAGCATGGGTATAATAAAGTTGTGCCAGAAACAAACAAAATTTTCTTTGAATCAAATTGATTTTGACCTGATTTTCGCCTGTGTTATTAATCATTTTTCCAGCTGTATGCAGGGTAACTGTGAGTCGAGTGCACTTTATATTAGTTGACCTAGGGAATGTGCAGCTTAAACTATAATAAGTCGCCTATTACGCGCCATTTGCATATGAAAATTGGTATAAAAAAAAGTTTAGGCGCACAAAATCGATAGACATTGCCTTGGCCAAAGCGGCCCCGCCTCTTTTGGTGTATCTAGACCGCCCCCGCCTGCATATATATGTACATATGTAGCTATATTTGCGATTTGTTGAGTGCGCATATTTTCATTTTCATTTTCATTTTCCTAAATGACAAGGCACAAAATGCGTTAGCAGCGCAATGCGGCGCTGTCTGACAAGCAAACACAATTAAATGTTATGCAGATGCAATCTAAAATGTCATTATATCAAATTCATTAATCCCCAATACAGTCAGACCGGCGTACAGAGAGCTCTCAGTGAGGCCCCCAGGCCCACAAACAACAACAGCAACAACAACACGAACAACAACAACAGCAACACGAACAACAGCTTCAAGAAATGCAGCCAAAGGCAGAGCCCCAACAACAGCTACAACTATAACAACGACAACAACAACGCTCTGTGACTTCATCTGCACTCATTTATTTTTCCTTTTTTTTTTTATGTTAAACTCACACTCGTATCTACACACACTCACACACACACACATACTCACTCTCATATGTTTTTAATAATTATTATTATTTTTTTTTTTTTGCATAGAGAGTTGGAGAGGAGACATCGCTAGTTGCAGCTGCTAGACTAACAAATACCCTGTCTATAAATGCATACTAAAAATCTAAAAGAACAACTCATTTAAATTGTAGAAATTTTACAATAAAACTGCGGTTTCTCTGCAATTAATTTACTTATTATTATTAAATATTTTTATTATTGAACAGCTAATTTTCATTACTTTCTACTTTATAATTAATGCAATGCATTTTTTAAGACGAAAATTCTTAGTTTTAATTTAAATCATTTTCCTCTATAAAATAAGTGGATAAGCTAAATTATCTTAAATTGAAAATAACATCTAGATTGTAAGTCAAATTTTTATTTTTCTCAAAAAAAAACTAGTCATATGGAATCCTTAATTTAGGTTAGGAATCCTTAATTTTAAAAAACATGTCTTTTTTATCAGTGTATTTTATAAGTCAACAAATTTATTACTGCAGTATTTTAAACTCTCTTGCAGGCCATTAAAATGTTTTTACAGGGTATGCAAAAAATGCACTGCGCCCGTTGCTTGCGATTAAAATCGCTGCACGTGAATATTTTAACGTCAGTCAATCAAATGGCTTAAAAATGCTTTGTCATAGCTTCATGGCATGCTCTCCTCCTCTAAGCCATGCCTCGATTTACAGATTTAGAGATACTTCAACGGCAGCGCATACTTCATATGTACATACATATGCGGCCTCCTATGACTCTCTGTGAGTGTACGTGTGTGTGAGTGTGTGTTTGTTTGTGTGTGTGCAGGTAAATCGCCTTTGATTTGATTTCGTTTGATTTGATTAATCGCACGACGCAGTCGAAGTCGACGTTGCCTGATAATGAGATACGCGGTGGGAAGGCAGAGAGAGAAATACAGAGGGAGAGAGAGGGGCAATAGCGGCAGCGACTTGCACGCAATTAAGCCAAATTAAACTCAAAGCCAGCCTCAACAAGGCATCCTACAAGTAAATACGTGTTAAAATACAAGTACTTATGTAAGGGCGTTCATACAATACTCTTGCGAATGCCGAGCAAAGTTCAATGCGCTTCAGAGCTTCAGTTTACAGCTTTAAAAATTACTGTTTACAATATTAATATAAATGATTGTATATTAACACACACACACACACTCATACATATGCCCAACTGTGCGAGTAAATAAAAATAATAAATACAACAAAAATATTCCATTCATCGTCATAAACTTCAATTTTCGAAAATCATTTCGTTAGCAGCTGCGCGTTAAAAAATATACAACTCAACAACACAAAAAATGAAAATAAATACAAAAACAAAATAATAAAAATAAGAATAAAATGAATTAAGGCTCACACAGTGGACATGAGTTGCTAAATATGTTTTTTAACTGAACTACAAGTAGATTGCGATTGCGTTGACAGGGAAAATGATTAAAAACAGGTAATTTTAATACCAAATGCGCATTAAGTTAATACGTTGTCATCGGCTCAGCGACTAATTGCTTGATTGATGGATTAAATAACAGCAAACAATAACATATTATTATTAGTAAAACAACTAAATTGTTAGCAGCTACAACTAAAGCAGAACACATTGAAACAATTGTGCGTAGATTAAAGCAATTTTAAAATATTCCTAAAAAAAATTAAAAAATTAATTTTTTTAAATTTTCAAAATATTTAAATATTTTCTATTATTTTTAAGTTTTATTTGAAATAGTTTTCTTGCATTTTGCTGTCGGTTCCACTGTGCGAAGTGTGCGCAGTTTTTGCCCTTTGCACATCGTTAAGGAATATTATAAATTACTACAACAACAGCCACAACAATAATAATACAAAAAGACAACAACAACAATGTCGGGGTTCTTGAAATATTTATTTTATATTACGTTTTTCGTTTTATTTTTATTTTCCCTTTTTATACTCTCATTCTCCCCAGACGCGGGGCGCGGTCTAAATTAAAGAATATTTCTTGTTGCCTTTACTGCTTCATCTTCTTGAGTTTTTTATTTTATTCCATTTATTTTTTTGTCTTTTTCTTGTGTTATTTTATTTATTATTATTTTTGTATTTTCTTCTTCTTCGTTTTCAGTTCTTTTCTCATTCTGCGTCCGCTGCAAGAGTAGCCTCGTCTTGGTTTAAAGTGCGGTTTCTTGTCTTTCTCCATATATATTCATTATTATTGCTGCGACTGCCGCGACGGCGACTACGCTGCACATAACTTCAACTTTGTATCTGTATCTTTGTATCTGCCCATGCGGCAGTGTGAGTGCGTGTGAGTGTGAGTGTGTGTCATGTATTTAAGGAAAAAGAATGATGCAAAGACGATAAAATATAATTTCGGCTTTATATTTTATTTTAATGATGAAAAATGTTGAAACTTTATTACGAACTCATAAAAAATTTAAACGTAGGTACACACGCAGAGCGGGCGGCGACGCAGAGGGAGACCAACGCACACACTCACACACACACACACACACACACGCACACACATCAACACCATTGGCTTCATCTTGTTCTTCTTCTTATTATACTTGGGCTGCTGCTTTGTGCTCACTCATAAATAAGGAAAAAATGCGCTGTGCACAATGTTAAATGTTATAAAAATCCACAACAAAAAAAAAGTATTTATTTTTATTGCACAATGCAGCATGAGCATAAAGTATCTTACAGATACACACGTCACACACGAGACACACACACATACGTACACAGCTGGCAGCGTCTTCTCTTTGATGCCGCTCACACAACAATTCAACCCAAACTCAAACTCAAACTCAAAACGCAAACTCAAAAGGTGTGAAAATATATGTCATAAGATACAAATGTATCTAATTGAATGAAAGCGAAGCAGCAAGCAAGCGATTTGTTCTTAACACGCAGTCCAACGTTTGCGCTGTTAGTGGAGCATGAGACTGAGTTTCCTACACACACACACACACACACACACACACACACACCGCACACCCCCTTTCTTGCCACCGCTTTTGGGGTCTGTCCAAGGCGAAGCGTGCGGCAAGCGCATCAAAGTCAAAGTCGACGACGTTGAGCATTTTTGTTGCCGTTTTGTGGCCTGTACTAATGACTTGGGGCATATTAGCTCTGCCAGACATTTTGTTGAATATATTCACTGTGCCTTTACACTTATTTTTCGGTATCTTAACAGTCAAAAAAGTGTCTGAGCAGTTACAGCTTAAAGTAACACTTTTATTTAAGCTCATAAAATAAAAGTGGTTGCAAAGAAAAATAAAACAAATTTAAAAAATATTAGTAATATAGTTATGTGTTATTTCTGACAAAAAATGCAGATACTGAACAAGAAGAAATTATTTGCTGGACTTTGAATTCTTTAAATGCTTATTGAAAACATAAATCAATAAAAAAAATGACTTGCTTAAGCAATGACAGCAGCAAACAGAACACTTGAATAACAAGATATGCAATGAATTTAAAAGTAAAGTCTGTTAGAGTATTCAAACTTTGGCCCATCAAAGCTGTTTCTCAGTGGCAGGTTATGGCTTCGGCCAGACGCAAACAACAGCCACAACAACAACAACAAAACCAGCACACACAATAGCCAGAAGAGTGTGCCAATGACGACAACAGCTGCTTTGGCTAAGGATGACGATGACATGACAAAAGCAAAGACAAAGACAAAGACAGATAAAGACAAAGTCTAAGATGACAACAAGTGCAACAAAGTATCTGCAAGTACAAAGTATTTGCAACACCTTTCGTCAGCTAATCGCTGGCTCGTTTATTATAGATTTCTAATCTTAAGGTATTTGTGTGTTTTGGAAATACTTTTGGGCCATGATAAGCACGTCGACTGTTGGGGCCCAAATACTTATCTGTGTGGCACAATCAATCATTGGCTAATATTAAGTTAAGTTTTTTATTATATTACATTAATTTGTGCCGCACATTTTTTAACAACAGATTACCCAATCGTATTAATGCTATCTTATCGAGCTGCAACAATAAAATTGTTTTGCAACAACGAAACGATCGATTTTTGATGACTATCACGAGTTTGCTCTATAAACAAATAAATACAAACATCGAACAGTTATTGTTAATAAATAAATGTAATTATAAAAAGATTGCCAGTGCAACTGACTCGACTGCAAAGTAAATAAAATAAAAAATGTATATAAAAATATATAAATTTAAATTGCCCTGTAGGAATGCAGGAAATGGATTGCTCTCTTACGTCAGTCCAAAGGAAAAAAGTTATATAAACTAGCAGCTACCCTGTAGGCAGATTTAGAATGCAGCCAGTTTTATTTTTTTCATTTGCCCCAACTTTATTATGCCTTGGTAAACGATTTTAATGGGTATACAAAAAAAATCTGACTGTACTCGCTTAACACCCTCCCCCTTGCCACCTATCCCCACTTTCAGCTCTGCTCGACTGCATTTTTAATTAATTTATTTTTGTCGATATATTTCAGGCGCAGTCACAAAGTCATGCACAAAGACAAAAGCCAAGTTATACTTGCATCTTGAAGATACACACACACATTCGTATCTTGTATCTTTTGTTGTATTCTTTCTCCTGTTGTTGTTGTGATGTTCATGATGCTGGTGTTGCTGTCCCCTCCTGTTATAGCTCTGCCATTAATTTATTTATTTAATACTCTCTGCCCTTCTGTTTCTCTCTCCCCCTCTCGACTGTTCCCATTGCGTGTGATTAATCGGCTGCTCATTGTAAATATTTGTCTTTAGTTTGTTGCACTGCCAGCCCAAGACTGGCAACGTGAAACTGCCTTATTCTTGGCCATAAGCTGCATTTATTTATATTATTAAAAATCAACGACAACTTGGCGAAGGTTTAGTTAAAGATGTGATCGTTAAACGACAGACAAATATTCTTCAGTTAAAAAGTAATACTTTTTCCAGTGTTACAATAACTTTTAAGTTTTTTAATCAATTATTGTTTTTGGGTTCAGCACAAAAAAAAACTTATTTATATCAAAAAATCCATTTTAGCTTAAATAATTAGTAATAATTAATTTTTATTAATGTTATTTATTAATTTTATTATTGTTGCAACAAATGTGGGGTCAATTAAAAGTCTTTAAATATTCCAGAAATGTTTTTAACTTTTAACAATATTTATTCCTTTAACTTTTTAAATTAAAATTAAAATTAATTTAATTTAAGGGTCAATCAAAAGTCTTTAAATAACCCAAAAATGTTTTTTAACTTTTACCAATATTTATTTCTTTAACCTTTCAAATTAAAATTAAAATTAATTTAATTTAAGGGTCAATTTAAAGTCTTTAAATATTCCAGAAATGTTTTTAACTTTTAACAATATTTATTTCTTTAACTTTTTAAATTTAAATAACAGATAATTTAATTTAAAGCAATATATACATTTTATTTATAATAAATTTTTTCATAAATTGTAACTTATTATTTAGATATAAAATAAATAAGGAGTGTTCGTCCTCTGTTGAAATAATAGTAACTTGCCACACTTGCAACTGCTTGACTTGCCGCATGTCTAAGTCTGAGAGCACACTTCATCAAGAGTATCTAAGTACGTGTATTATCAAGTTTGTCTGTGACTTTAACTTCAACTTGAACAGCCGCTCCTTTTGAGTGTGTTTTCCTGGTTCAAAGTCAGCTGTGTAGTTGAGTTTTTCTTGTGTTACTTTGTTATATGTAAGAGTATTTCCCTTTACCGTAATTTATAATAAGCTATTTTCTTTACGCACCTTTTTTGTCTTACTCTGTGGCTATCCCCTGCCCACGCGCAACAAGGACAGGCAACAACACAAGCAACAACAACAACAACAGCAACATGAAAAACAAGCCAAGACACTCAGCAAGCCACAATTCGTGGCATGAGCATGGTGAGGCTGACTTACAACTAATGCAATATAATAAATTTATACAAAGTTACAAATAAATATATGTGTATGTGTGTGTGTGTGTGGGTTGAAAAATAAATAAATAAATATTTTTAGAAGGATATATACATAAATATATGGAAAAAGATTTGATTGCCGCCCAACCCTTCAACTGAATTTGAGCCTCTTTCAGTCCCTCTGTCCCACAGTCCCTCTGTCGCTCTGTCTGTCTGTCTGTCTGTCTGTCTGTCTGTCTGTCTGTCTGTCTGTCAGTTTGTTGCTTTGCTTTATGATGGCATTGCTTGGGTCTCTCTCTCTCTCTCTCTCTCCTCCATCCTTCGCTCGCTAAGACCTCTCGGTGAGGTCTAAGACTCGCTGTTGAAGTTGAAGACAGAGTCGAAGTCCCGTGGAGCTGCTGAGGCTTTTGGTTTTGGGTTATTTATCTGCATAAATTATTTATGCCGCATTACAAGCATAAAAATAAATAAAATAAATGAAGCCCTGGCAAACTAAATCCGATTAGAATATACAGATGAGGCAATGCCAGCTAGCAAAGCTGCTGCATAGATACAAATTTATTTTTATAGATTAATCAACGTATTTACATGCGGCTGCAGCTGCAACAATAATAATATCTACATTTATTTTGCTTAGCTAAACAAATTCAATTGAGCACCAAATTTTAACGCCAAGTATCTGAATAAACACAAAACTGTTCGTATATACATATATATAAATTTTTTTATGGCATTTTCTTTAAATTAAAAATGTTTATGCAATGCATTTTTCTGCCAGAGGGCAAAACTACTTAATCGAAAAACTACATTTATATTTGTATCTATATCTTTAATTGCAGCTGTATCTGTGGCTGTAGCTGTATCTGTTATCCATCCGATTTGTTACATTTAATTTACGCTCAAGTCGTAAACTGTAAAACTACTTCAGATGTGTGAGGCCAACGTCTCTTTAGCCCGTTGAGCCTCCATATGTGGCTTTTGAATACAAATAAAATATGCCTGAATAATATAAAACAGAAGGCGATACATCAAAGCGGATTATACAATTTACTTTTGCTCTTATTTTTATACGCTGCTCCCCTTTTGCCTTTTCTGTTTATGCTCTACTCGAAGTGGGTATCTTTGATTTGAAAGTTGAGGTAATTTAAATATATTTTTCAATAGTAAAAAATTATCAATATTTTCTGTTATAATCGTTGAATATTTATTCATTAATGAAACTGTTTATACCCTTTGATTATGTATGTCAGATTGTGTCTGAGAGAGCAAGAGCATTTAATAGTCGACATCCTAAAGATACATATCTGTCGTCGCTTGTTCTTTTTTGTCGATTATCTTTGGCTGCTCTGAAAATATATATTTCTTCATTTTTATTTTATTTATTTACTTTCATTAAGCAGCAGCAAACGCAACGTGCAACGAGCAGTTGTTGTATACAATAACGCACAGCCAGCAGATGCAACAACAGATACAGATACAATTACGACTTACACACATACATTAGATAAATACAAAAAAAAAAAAAAAGAAAAGAAAACACATGCTGTGTGTGTAAGTAATAAATTGTATTATTTATTTTATTTTATTCATGGCATACAAAATCCAACAACCTCGTCGATGTCTTGGGGCACTTGAGGCCAATTTAGCAGCAAAGATCTGCCGCAGTCGCTGTCGACGCACAGCGGAAGCGTCGTCGATTTTGTTCCAGCACACAAGAAGGGAAGCTGCTGTGGCAGAGTGGCACTGTCAGGGGGCAAGGGGCAGAGAGCGACTGCCGGCAACTGGCAGCAGAGAGTGACGAGTGTAATGACTTTTGTCGATTGGGTTAAGTGGCTTGTTGGCTTCCTTTGCACACCTACACAGATACACACACACTCACACACTCACACACACGCACACACACAATTCAAATGCAGCGTGTGAGATTTCTTCCTTTTTTTTTTTGTGAGTTGCATCTTTTTCAATTTTTATGCATGCCACACATTTTGTTCCCTGCCTTTTGATTGCTGCCGTTTTTTGCTACACCTTTTGCCGGTGTTGCTGTTGCTGTTGTTGTTGTTGTTGCCGAAGTAGTTTGAATGTGGCACGTTTGACTCCTTTTATTTCTTATTTCTGCCTGTGTCTGCCTGTTCGCCTGCTTACTTCTTATCCTCTCGCCAGCTGAGATAATTTGTCTACACAACTTTTTCTTGTCTCTTTTTTATTTTTATATTATTTATACATTTTTTTTTAGTAAACGATACTCGCTTATTATAAGCCAGAATATGCGTGAGGATTCTGGGCTGTACTTTGCTGCTGAGTAATTGACTTGTATTGTTTATTTTTTCATGTCAAATTATGAAGCTAATCAAAGCTGCTACTTATCTAGTCGATAAGCAATTTACTTTAAATAATTGGTAATCATAAGTTTATTGTATGCAAATGTTGAATGTTTTTAATTAAAATGCCATTTTTATTATTATTAATACATAAAAAAAAGCTTTACAATAAACCTTGCATATTTAATATAAGTAATAGGAAACTTGTATGGCAACTTTTAAGATTGTATTTAATACATATTTTAATGAGATGACTGCTCACTTTGCGTTTTTTATTTTTACCATAATTCAATTAAAATTTAATTAACCCTACAACTCCGACTACTCAGCGATCTGTTGAGCTCTGCAAAAAGTTCACTGAACTGCGAGCATAACCAGAAAATATATAAATATGAATATAAATTTAAAATAAAAATGTTTCCTCTAATGATGCACACATAAAATGCTGCAGTAATAAAATATGAAGACCAAAATAAAAAGAAATCAACTTATTTTTAACAAAAGGCAGAGCAGACAAATATCGTAAAAGTGCAATTAATCACCAGAAACCAAAGAGAGAGACCCAACGCACAGATCAGAGATTGTGTGGAGAGAAGTAGAGAAGAAGGAGGTTGGTGACGAAGACTGACACTTATCGGCTTTATCTGCTTATGTGGCAGGGTACAATAAAAGAATACAAAAAAGGAGAACAAAATTACAATGAAACAAAAAAAAAAAACTTATAAATAAATGGGAAAAGAATTATAAGTATTAAAAAGAAGCTGCATGAGAATTGATTATTTTGCATTCTGCTGTGGAAGCTGTGCGGATGCAGCCTGTCAATATTTGATTTTTATATATGGCATTGGCTGACAGCTATCGAGAGGCGACCAGAACAGATCGCGGAGATTTTTAATAAATGAAATGTGTAAATAAACGACTCAGAAACAGAGAGCGAGAGACCGAGAGCGAGAGAGAACAACAACAATAATCATAAGAATTGGGTAGGCAAACAGCAGGAAAGCATAAACATGACCAACACTAATACCAAGGCAAACAAACAAAGATGCAGCCAAGATGGAAAAAGATGCAGATGCATTTCTAAAGAATTTCTAAGCACATAAAAAATACAATACGAAAAAAAAACAACAGAAAATAAGAAAAGCCAGCGGGCAAGTAGAAAAATATTTAAAAATGCATAAAAACAAAATATTTATTGAAAGAGATGCTAACAAGCAAACGAGAAGAGAAGGAATGGAATGGAAAAAAATATGAAATGAGGAAAACAAACGTCTTCAAATTTGAACATATGAGCACGCTAATGCGCTCAAGCATCAGCAGAGACCCCAACAAAGTCACAGTTCCAGTCTTCAGACTGAGACTAAGACTCAGAGTCAGACTCTATCCCTGCCCTTCCTTTTCCAATGCTTATTTGATTAATGCACTCGAAAGCGACAATAAACAAGAACAAACCAAACGGAGAGTGCCGCAGAAAAGATCTCTGGACACTGGTCTGACTTGACTTGGCTTGGCTTGGAGTGGAGTGGTCAGAGATCGCTGGACAAACAAATATCGCGCATTCCGTTGAACACAAATCGAATGAATAACCAATTGATGCAGCTACACAGCAAAAAAGAACTGTACTAAAGCTCTTATTTAAATTTTAAAGTATATATTCTATATTTTAAAAAAATATCTCTTTGATAAAAATGAATGAGACATTGAAAAACTGGCCCCTAATAAAAATATTTAATTTAATTAAAATAAAAAATGAGTCAGTACAAAAATTGACAATCAAGTTGAAAATAATTGCTTCAAGTAAAAAATTCATATAAGAACGAACAAAATATTTGCTGGAGTGAATTCAAAATTAAATAAAATTAAAAATTAAGTAAATGCGACATCAGCGTTTTAAATTCATTTAATCCCAGGTTTTTTTTCTGTGTGTACGAATTACTCTGACACTCTCTCATGCTAGAGATTGTGGTCTGAGGTTCGTCCACGTCTATTAGATAAATAAATAAATAAAAAAAAGAAAAAAATAGTTTTTTTTATTAAAGTGCGAATTCTGCGACGCGCTTAATGTTGATGAAACGCTTTGGAGTGGCAAGAAGAGTGTGTCGTCTGCTGACTGTAGGAAATCATTGACATGATGGTTTTTGTGGAGGCCCCGTGAGTTCGACTTGTGATCGAAACCGGTTAGGAACTGTTATTCAAGTAACTGAATTCCTCTATAGATCAGCGGGCAGATGATAAAATCGATAAAGCATGAACAACAAACCATCTTTTAAACGATCCTAAGCCAGTTTAAGAAAATGTATTTCAGATAATGCGGAAAGTAAATACGATGATATAATATTATAATTCTTACGCTATAAATGCCTATTAGTGTCGGCTAGAAATAGTCGACTAATGGATACCATATACTTGAAAATGGAAGGAGTTGACTCATGCTTACAATGGGGGAAAGGAACCAATTTATTCTACACTTAAGTTTTTATATTACTTAAGTCATATAACATTATATCATAGCTGGTCGAGCAGGCAAATAAATTTCCCAGTGTTGGTGTTTTTATTAGATCTAATTGAAAAATGATTTTTTGTTATACTTAAATTTTATTGTTATTTTCATAAAATTTCGATAAAATGGATACATAAAAATAGTATAAAGATTAGTATAAAGCTTTAAACTATAAATTTGTATAAGGGATAAGTTGTACAAGAATTTTCGAATATTTTCAAAACTTTTTTGACTTAGATTGTATAACAAAACTATCGACTTTGAAAATATCTCTTAGTTAAAGTTAATTGGATTATGATGAAATGGGACTTAATTTAACATAATTAACGAAACCTTATTTTAATTCGTAATTACATTCGTACATTCGTATTTTTTTCCTATGCATTACATCAAGTATATTTAAAGTTCGTTATAATAATAGTTCAATTATAATATAATTTCTTTAAAAATTGAAAAGTAACGGGGAAAGATGAACCTAACTTCCTCTTCATTTCAATTATTTTGAAGTACCTTTTACTAATTTTTAATGATTCATAAGGGAATCGGAGCATATTTGTGGGTCACTCATGAATCATTTTGGTTCAATTTGGCTGAACGCAAACTCAAAGGACTGCAATTAACCGACAATATGAACTTACAATTTGTAATTGGATTTATTTGACTCAATTTATGTGGATGTGGGGGAATTCAAAATGAACCTACGACAAGGCGAAAAATGTTTAAAATGCGATAGGAGCAACGACACAGAAGCGGACAACAATGGGAAGCAACAGCAACAACAGCAGCAACAGCAACTGTGACGCCATCAACGACGACGTGAAGCACGTGAATGCTGTCAATCATGAGCGCAGTCCAACAACATTCCACGGGATCCACAGCACAGTCGCTGCTGCCGTTGACGCTGACGCCGCTGTTGCTGCCGCTGTCGCTGCTGCTGCTGCTGCTGATGACAAAGCAAAGCCCATTATGACGTCACGTGCACGAAATGCCGTCGGCAAAAGTGACAGCAACGGCAGAAGGCAAAGCAAAGTCAATGCCGAAGTCGAAGTCGAAACAAAATGAAGATCGCAAAACTATCGCGCGCAAAACGTAAATCAAAACAAAACAAAACAAAACCAAACACAACAACACAACGCAAACTCAAGATGGTTGACGCGTGAGCGTAAGCCAAACTGAGAGAGCGTGAGAGAGCGAGCAGCAGCAGCAGCAGAGACTGAGCAAGCAGCGCCGCTGCCGCTACTGCTTAAGAGCAAGAGAGCGTTAAGTGATCGCTCTGCTTGGGAAATCGTGAATGAAAACGAATACATGTGAACAAGTGAATTCAAGAGAGTGAGTACTCACCCGCTCCTCCTCGCGTATCATCTCCGCAATGCCCGGCTTGATCTCCAGATCATCAGCCAGCGATGTGGACGTCGAGGGTCCCGTATGATGGTGCGGCGGTGGCGGCAGTCGCGGCTCTGCCGCTGCCGCAGCGACGCTCAGCTCCATCGCAGCCGCGGCCATGGCGGCAGCGGAGCCGAGGGGAAATCGCGACTCGCTCGCTGCAGCCGGATGAACGGAAGAGCCGGAACTGGAAGAAGAGGTGGCATGCCCCAACGCATGATGTTGCTGCTGTTGCAAGTGATGCAAATGATGCACCGCTGCCTGCTGTTGTTGTTGTTGTTGCTGCTGCTGCTGCTGCTGCGGACTCGACAGCGATTGTGTGAGAGCGCCGCGTGGACAGCGTCCCGCTGCCGCTGCCGACAGCGGCGCTGGCGTTGTAGCGGGCGAGGGCATGTCCAGGCCATGCAGCGCCGTCTCCAGCGCAGCGGCCGAGGGCGTCAGGCGTCGCGGAGTGCCGCTGCCGCTGCTGACAGCGGCGCCAACTGCACCCAGTGGCAGCGGCAGTGGCAGCGACTTTGGCGGCGGCGTCATGATCGAGCAATCGCGTTGTCGCTCTCTCCCGCCCGCTCCTCTCTCGCCCTCTCGCTCCTTTTGCTCCTGCTCCAGCCGCTCGGCGGCAATGAGGCTGCTCAATGGACTCGCGGGCGGATTGAAGATCGTATCGGCAGAGGGCCAGCGACGCTTGCGCACATTTCTGCTCTGCTGACGCTCCAGCGGCGACAGACGCAATTCGCCGCAGTCCCAGTCGCTGCTGCTGCGCAGCTTCTTCTCCGGCTGCATGAAAGCCAACAGCTCCTCAGCCTCGCGATCGGACGCTGTCTTCGGGGATGAAACCTGTGCGGGAGAAGCGGCTGCCACCTCTGCCTCTGCTGCTGCCTCTGCCGCCGCCGCCGCAGCCGCTGCGGCCGCCACGGAATTGACCTCCTCCATGTGTGTGACATCCGCCAAGCCGCGCACCTTGAGCATCTCGGCAATGCGCAGCAGCGGACCGATCTGCTCCTGACTGACATTGATCTCGCCGCGATACATGAACTCGACGATCGCCTTCAGATCGCACCAGTTGACGTCCCGCATGATGACAATGGGATGCTGGCAGGGCGTCTCTGCCAGCAGCGTTTGGAAGTAGGGGGAGCAGGCGGAGAGCACCATTTTGTGGGCCTTCATTGAACGGCCGTCGCAGGCGAGCGTCACGTCCACAAAGGATTCGTTCTGCAGCAGCTGATCGAAGATCGTTGTCAGATTGCTCTGATAATTATTCCAGCGCAGGCAGAATTGTTGCGGCAGCTGCGACTGCGACTGCGACGGATGATGCTGCTGCGACGTCGAATTGGAGCCGGGCGACGAGCTGCCCGCGGTGGCAGCGGCATTCGGTGATCCCAATCCCAATCCCAGCCCCAATCCCAGTCCCGTTGGTGTCGTTAGGGGCGGGGTAACGACAATGGCGGCCTTCTCTTTATCCTGTGACGTCGGCGTACCGCCGCTGCGCTGTCGCTGCGCCGCTTGCGCCTGCTCGCTGGCATTCGTTTCGCTCTCCGTTTGCTCAGCGGCTGCGATGCTGCTGTTGCTGCTGCGATCGAGGCTGCCGCTGCCGCTGCTGCTGTTGCTTTTGCTTTGACGCGTTGGCGTCTCCGTTGACGCCATTTTGTTGGTGAGAGAGCGCAAAAGCACTTGAAGAGCGCACAAAATGTTTATTGATCGTAAGAGCGTAAAAGTTTAAAACGTTTCATTTGTCGCAATTGAAATTGAAATCGAAACAACTGCAAATAAATCTTAAGTTTGCATGTGTGTGTGTTGGTGTGTGTGACAGGTGACTGTATGTGTGGCTGTGTATGTGTGTGTGTGTGTAGATCAACACAATAATGTTTTACGTAGTGCACGACGACGCGTTTTTCATTCGCTCACGTTAAAAGTCGCGTATCAAAAAGTACGCGTTTTTATTAATGTCCAGTAAGCAATGCACACACGTGAGTGTGTGTGTGAGTGTGGAAAGTATGTATGGCTGTGTTACGTTACGTTACGCGCACTACGTTACGTGAAAATGCAGTCGAATAAAATGACAAGTGGCAACAATCAGTTGAGTTGTTGATGTTTTTATTTGTTAGTTGGCAACTCGTCTCGTCTCGTCATGTGTGTGTGTTTGATTTTGTCGTGTGTCTCGTTTATTGGCAACAGAACGTGCCCCAAAAGTCTTTTCAGCACGAGTGTCTGAATTAGACTGAAAACGTTTTGCACATTTTGATACGGAAAAACTCAAAACAAACTTAACACACAGGCAGGCAGACTACGATGGCGACGACGACGACGTCGATTGGAGCTACGACGACGACAACGGTAACGACGACGTTGGCGGCGGCATTGTGGAAAACTGTGTGTAGCCGTGGCAGAGGTGCCTCAGTTTGTTGTTGCTGTTGCTGTTGCTGTAGTTGCCGCGAGAGTTGCGAATGCGAATTCGCTGAGTCGTCGTCGCGACGGCAGCGTCGGCAACTGCCGCGATATCCAAAGTCGTAAATAGTTCGCTGTCGGCGTCGCAGTTCGCAAATTGCAGTTGCATTTCAAGGCAAAGGAGCAGACGCAGCAGCGACGCGCGCGCTGCCTTCAAAAATAGTGCGGAGAGCAGTAGAAGCAGCAGCAGCGGCAGCGAAAGCAGCACGAGCAACAACAACAGCAGTCAAATATACCGGCAACATTCAAAATTCCTTCACTCGGCAAACGAAAACGAAACGAATGCGAAGTTCGCCTCGCTCGCGAAACAAACGACGACGTCGTCGTTGTCGCTGTCGTTGGCGTCGTAGTTGCCGCTCTCCCACACACACGACCGACCGACCGCCGCATAGTGCAACCCCCAAAAAAAAGCCGCTGCTGATGCTGACGCGCTGTTGTTGTTGTTGGCAGCAGCAGCTCAAAGGAGCAGAGATGAGACAACGTATTGCAATTTCGGCAATGCGTGCAAGGCACCCAATAGATAGGGAATATGTGTGTGCGTGTGTGTGTGTGCGTGTGTGAGGGAATGCAGCTTGCAGTTGACTTCTTATGAGCAGCAGGAAAGAGAAAGCTAACATACAAACAGAATTAACAATATAAAAAATCCAATTAACTATTATTAATTATTATTCAATTTATAACAATAAGAAATGATCAGCAAATAATTGCTGCTATCAGTTGTCTTATCAATATGTCTCCATCTCTCTCGCTCTCTCTCTTGCCCACACGCCGCTCTTGGGCTGCTCTCACAGCACTTAAGAAAAAACTCAACAGCAGCGCGGCAGCGCAGCAACGCGTTGCGTCGACAGCAAAAAGATTTTTCATTAATTAGTTCCGTTTGTGTGTTTTCTGCTGCTACTGCTGCTGCTCTTGCTCTTGCTCTCAAGCTGTGCAGTTGCTCAATTTCGTGCTCAGCTGCGGGCAGAGCGGCTCTCAAACTCAATTCGCCGCAATCTTTGACGCTGTGTGTGCGCTCTTTTGTTTTTAAGAGACGCATGCTTGTTGTGCGCTCTGCTTCAACTTCTCTTTGCGCGAGATGAAAATGCCTTTTGCCAAAGACAAACACGAGCACTAGACGCACGTGGGCTGTGGAGATGGAAGAGGGGAAGACACAATGTTGCACCTGCAGTTGTGTGCTTTTTTTTTGCTGGTTTTTTGCTTGCCTTGCCTTGTTGTTGCTTTGCTTTTTTCTCTCGCTCGTTCGTATGCTTCGTGCGCTGCCTTTGGAACTGCCCACACTGAGTTCCCGCTGTGGGGCTGTCACTGGAGACTGGTCACTGTATGTGTGTGTGTGTGTGTGTGTGTATGTGTGTGAGTAGTAGCTGTAAGTACTTGTGTGTGTGTATATTTTGATTATTGTTTTTGCTATAATATGCATAAAATAAAGAAATACAAATCTAGCAAAAATAAAAGCGCAGCAACAAACTTGCTCAATCGCGTGCAAGCGAGATAGTCGACAACTCTTTGCCCCCTATGTATAAGAGCGCGAGTGCGACAGAGACAGAGTGATAACGTAAGAGCGAACTAACGTAAATGCTGCTGCTGCTGTTGCTGCTTTTGCTTCTGCTGCTAACTCAGTCTCAGTTCGAGTCTCAGTTTTAGCCTCAGTTTGAGTCTCAGCCAGTCATAAATTATGCAAAAATTCAGCGACTAGCAAATGGCGATTTTCTGACTAAATTATAATTATAATAAATGCTTACAAGCACAAATGCAAAACGTGCATGTATTTAATTTAATTGTGCCAAACGAATGATCATTGCATCATGGATATTAATTAGATTCAAAAAAACACACTACACAGAATTTTGGCATCACATTTTTGCAGCCGCAGCAGCTGTTTATTTATATTTCGACGAAATGACAAAATTTAATGACTAAAACAATTTGCAAAAACTACAATTTGTTTATTTTATTAAACATTTTTATTATTGAGCATTCAGTTGAATTTTGCTATATATCTTGAAACTTGAAAGAGATCGCAGCAGAATTCGTAATGGATGAGTGTTTGTTAAAGCTAAATCAAATATGAACAGACTGATAAACACAAAGTTGTTCGACTAGCACATACCCTGGGTTTTCTGTTTATTTGCACATTTAATTTTCAGATAAAAATATCGTAAGGAATTGCCGCAACATAATTTCTAAAATGATCTTAGGAAATAAATACATAATCTACCGATAGGGAATAAAAATATAACCTACTGAACTTTTGTATTAATAAGTATTTTTCGCTTTAAGTTGTCTTTTTTAACTACAAAGAACTACAAAGAAAGTCGACAATTTATTTTTTTTTTAAATTATATATTAAATTTAATATCGTTCGTCACAAAATAGGCGAACTGGAAATAAAAATATATTCTACCGATAGGGAATAAAAGTATAATCTACTGAGCTTTTGTATTAATAAGTATTTTTCCCTTAAAGTTGTCTCTTTCTTAAATAAACATAAGATTTAATTTTAAATATTACTGCGGACTTTTTTAAGGTATAAAGAATGTCAACCGTTTTATTTTTTTAAAAATAATATATATCAAATTGAACATCGTTCGGCCCAAAATTGGATCTCAGACTTTTTGGGACATGGAAAAACTTTCATCGCTAGACTTTTACCTCGCAAAGAGGTTTCTGTTAAGTCCAGTACTCTAAATTTAAGAATCCGTTCTTACTTTTTTTTAACAGAATAACTTAAGTGTTTTATTTTTTATAATTAGTTTTTGGAAATCCTAAATTTATTCTTGAAACTTTTTTTTTTCAATTTCTTATTGAGGAACTGTGGGATTTATGCACAAATTTTAAATGATTTTAATCAACGTTTGGTATACAAAATTGAGTATCAATAAATCTTCTATATTTGTGAGGAATGCATCTTTTACTATCTACAATTAATTAGTTAATTTTTAGTTTATCTAATAACGTATAATTTATTAATTATTGCTCCACTGTGCCTGCAGTTGCAACAAATTTGTTGCCACACTAAAAACTGAGCACACACACACACATACACACATACGCTTGTGCATTTAGAACACCCTACGCACTTTGTTGCAATTGTTGTTTCTATTGTTGTTGTTGTTTTTGTTGTTGTTGCATACGCAATTGTAGAGAAATGTGGAATCGGAAAAACGAAAATGGCATTTTCGGTAGGAGTTCGTGAGTGAGTCTCAAAACGCGTTTATACGAAAATTTATGTATTTAACTGTTGACGACGACGACGACGACGACGACGAAGAGGAGGAAAACGATGACGCGGATATGGACAGTGGACAGTGGACATTGGACATTGGAAATTGTGGATGTGTATTTGAATGTGGATGTGAATGTGAATGTGGATGTTGTGTCCAAAATGCGACGAAAGGCTGTGCGACAAGGCGACAGCCGCTGGTTGACGACGATGACGATGACGATGACGACGACGATCGCAGGGAGTGAGTGGTAAGGGGTGAAATCAGGGGGGGCAAAGACGCGACAACATTTGAACAAACGACAGAGGCAAAGAGGCAAACAGACAACGAAGCGAGCGATTTTAAGGGGCAAGGGGAAGTGAAAGAGGAGTTGGAGGTTGGCATACAGGGTGTTGCCTGGATTTTAGAGGCTTGTGGCACACATGACTGAACGAACAAGCAAACAAACAAATAAAACGGCTGCAGTCTGTGTGACAGTGTGTGTGTGTGTGTGTGTGTGTGAAGGTGACCAAGTAGAGGCAGCTGCTTGGCCAGGGAGAGATGGGGGTGGGTAGCAAGGGGGCAGCGAGAAAAAATAGCGCATATTAAAACGCCAAATAGAAGAATGCAACAAACGACGGCGACGACGGCGACAACGACGGCGACTGCAGCTTAGAAGCCCACACGAGGGGGTTGTTGTGGCAAGAAGTGCAGAGGGTAGGAGTACGGGGGTAAGGGAGAGAGAGAGAGAGTCCAGCATCTAAAGTTAGCTTACGCGCACAAAAGCGATGAGCGATGATGCCTCAAATATGCAAAAATGCCCAGCGCAATAAAACGAAACCAAACCAGCAATGGGCGAAAGAGAGGGAGACATGTGCGAAAGAGAGGGGTGCAGAGGGAGAGGGGGAGTCTGCAGAAAAGGGGGGGCTGCAATGAAAAAGGGCTTAACGTTTTGTTTGGGGGTGAATGTTGCAGCAGTTTGTACAAATCCAAACGAAGTTCGAATGCAGGCAAAAGTCCAGCAGGCCAGGACGTCAGGACGTCAGGACTTCAGGACTTCAGGAGTCCAGGACTCCATGAGTTCTGGATGGAGGCAGCGATGCTAACGATGCCGCTGGCTGAAGCAAACTCTGGAGCTAACGATTGAACGCCAAAAGTAGGAAGGGGGCAAGTAGAGGGGTGCTACACATGGCAGACAAACAGATAGACAGGCGCAGTGGCAAGCGGCAGGGGCAAGAGGCAAGGGGCACGTGGCAGGGGCAACATTGCGGCGAGTGGCCCCCGGGCCCGCATTGATGGACAGTTAACGCGGCAAAACGAACGCGGCAAAAGCGGTGACTCTCTCTCTCGCTCTGTGTGCCTCACTCTGTGGCACGAGGTACTGCTGCCACTGCCACGGCTGTTGGCTTAGACGACGCAACTGTACTCGACGCAATAGGCTAACACACACACACACACACACACACATGGTCCACTCCGCTCTATGTTTCATGTCCAGAGCTTGCCCCCTGGCAAAGATTTTCGCGTGCGTTGCAAGTTGCCAGCCTGTCTGCCTGACAGTCAGCCAGTCGGCCAGGCTGCATGTGCCGCATGTGTCCTTACTCTAACTGTGTTTGTGTGCAGTTTTTGTAAATTTTGCGCCATTTGATTGCATTGCGTTTCCCCCTCTTCCGTTTCCACTTGAACATTGTCGCTTCTTCGCATTTATATACAAATGAACGCCTCCGCAACATGCCTGCCACTTGCCCCACCCCCCTCCCCATTACCCACACACACACAATGCCACGCCCCGTCAAGTGCAGACGCAGGCAAATACATTCAATGTTGTTGTTTTCATTTTTTTTTTTTTATTCTAACAACATCGACAGCAACTGTCGTTTGTTGTCGTTGTTGTTGTTGTTGCACGTCGCAAGTTCAACGTCTGTTGTTGTTAGTTGGGTCTCTGTGGTCAGCTGCAAGCAGTTGGGGCATGCAACAACGACAGCATATGGTGACGCAGAATCTTTAACACAATACTTTAAAATTGAAAACCAAACAATGTCCTTATATTTATTATAAGAAATAATGTTGAATGAGTCAGAGTAAAGTAAGGGGAAGGGGAAGTTGCAACACTGATTGAAATCGTCAAGGTATATTGCAACAAAGACAACAACAAAATGCTGCAGCCTGCCGCAGACTAATTAAAACATACACAATGACAGCAAAATATTAAGAAAAAAAAACATAGAAAAAAAAGAATATTAAAGAAATGTTAGCTCGGCACGCCGAAGATTTGATACCCTTGCTTAGTGCTGTATTCGATTTCCAACTGATCGTTTCTTTGAAAGCTATGTGATATAGTTGATCGATTTGAAACAAATTTGATTGGGATATAAAAGACAATACCAAACACAATATCTGTAAGTTTCGTTAAGATATCTTAATAAGCAAAAAAAATTATCATACTCAAGGTTGATTTTTAGGCGATCGTTACTATGGCTGCTTATGATATAGTGATCATATTTAAGATAAATTTAATGAGTATGTTTAAAATAATACCAAGAACACAATTTTTCAGATTTGGTAGAGTTTTATTCAAAAAATAAAAAAAAATCATACTTAAGGTTGATTTTCGAACGATCGATAATATTTCATAATCGATAATATATGACATAGTGATCCAATTGAGCCGATTTTGCTATATGTACTGCCTACTGCAAAAAGACGGATCTGTACCAAATTTCATCAAGTTAATATTGGAACTGAGCGACTATTTTACATAGAAAAATATTGAGATATCCATATCTAAGAAGCTAGTCGTGCTGATCAGGAACATATATAATGTATGGAATCGACAATGTTTTTTTTAAGTACGTTACAAACTTCGTGACAAATGTATAATACCCTCTGCAAGTGTATTAGAAAGAGAAATAAACGGAGACAAATCTTTGAATGAGCTGAGAATGTCTTTTCGTAGCTTTTCGTGTGCATTTCGCTGTATGTGGTTAGAGCAAAAGATAAAGGGACTGGGAAAATATAAAGAAAAGAAAATGAAGGGATAGAAGCAACACGGGGTTGATTTAGATTCAAGGAATTGCTTATAATTGCAAAAGAAATAGTGGAAGAGGTTGTGTCACAAAGCGCGATTATAATAAGCAAGCAAATAATCTAAGGGAAGGTTGTGGGAGATAAAGCGACAAAGAGAGAGAGAGAGAGAGAGAGAGAGAGGGAGACTGGGAGGAAATTAGTGCATTTTCTTTGAAGTTAAGTGGCTATTGTTGTTGTTGCCATTGAACACAGAAGGGGTATTCCTTGCAGCAATTTGGGGCTGTCCTAAAATAAGACAAGAAATTAACAAGAGATTTGAAAGGTTAAATTCATCATATCGTGTTTTTTTTTTTTAGTCTAATACTTAGTTCAATATACTAAACTTACAGTCCTTTTACACAATGAAGAACATTAACATTTTATAGGCTTACGAACCCAGATATCAAGAAAAGTGTATAGAATTAAGGTTTAAAATTTAACAAATAATTGTCAAATAGTTTTCGATCAAAATTTTGCAGCGAATCGAACCGTTGTTGTAGTTTAAAGTCCAAAATTAATTAGTCCCAACGAAACAAAATCGCAAAAAACAAAAAAATATTTGCAAATATTTGAGCAAATTTGGGAAAAGAGCGCGAGGTAGCCTTTTTTGAAAATACTCATCTTTTGTTCTTAATAAAATTGGTGAAAGTTGTACAAAACTTTCAGAGAGTTAGTTTTTCTATAATTACTCTGTATAGCTTATATATATTTTTTTTAAATATATTTAATAATTTTTCAAAATATGATGTTGCAACTGTCAGCAGCAAATTGTCCTGTCTGTTGATAAGAACTGTTACAATTCGTGTGCTACATTACAAAAAAAATAGAAGCAAACTGAATTGATAAGCGGCTGCCTGCCACGTGACTCATGCCCCATGTTGCAGTCTGCATATCGTTGCAAGTGGATGAATGAGCCACTTAAACATGCACCGAATCTGAAAACTGAAAACTGAATGAATTTGCCAACACACACACACACATGTAGAAGTGGCATGAATGAAACTGCGCGTTGCATGTGACGTCGACGTTGACGTCGCGATGCGTTGCAACAGCTGCAAAGCAGAGGCAACAAAAAAATGTTGCACAGGACGCCATTGACGGCATGCGGCGTTTGTTTAATGGGGCACGCACGTAATGTTGTTGTTGTTGTTGCTGCTGGTTGTCAATGACAGCGAAAAAAGCGCTGTGGCAGCAACAGCCTCCCAATGAGAGGTGCATGTGTGTGTGTGTGTCTGTGTGTGTTGCAAGCTAACAAAGTGCAGCCGCCATGGCAGCCAAAAAAAAACCAGATGGAAAAAAGTGGCGCACATGATAATGATGCAACTGCCGATTCGATTGTTCAACATGCAGCACACGCGTCAAGGTCATCTACCAACAGCAGTAGCAACAACAACAACATTGCAGCCTGTGCGTTTTTGGGGCAGGCAACACAGACTCCCACTTATTGTGCCACACACACACACACACGAATTATGCTGCCTGCCGCACAGTTGCAACATTGAACTCCCACCCCCACCCGTCGACCTTTTTATACGCGACTGCAGCTTGCAACCTGTGTTTGTCCTGCCTCGCATTGCGTGCAACAGTTGGCGTTGAATCTGCCAAAACCCAAAAAAAGAGTAGCACAACTGGCGGAAAAATCAGCCAAAACCATTGAAAGCCAACATGCAACACCGTGCAGCAACCTGCAACCAACTCGCACCACTTTTTGTCGCTTGTTGCATTGCACTTTGATTGCACTGGTCGCGATTATCCGCACGCTGCATATCAATGTCCTGACTGGCAGCACTCTCTGCCTGTCCACCCTTCCCCTTCCCTTTCGACTGAGTGCTCGCAAAAAATCAGTGAAGGTCATTCATTGCATTGAGCTCGGTTCGTGTTGGCGGTGTTGTTGTTGTTGCTGCTGCTGTTGCAGTTCAGTTTCAATTCTGACCCCCCTCTTTTTTGTCCTACTCCCCTCGCTCTATCCCTCTTTAGCTCTGTCCACTTTTTGACTGCGCTTCGTTGCGCATTTTTGCATTTTTTCCGACCATTTTGCGGGGACTTTTCGTTTTGGAGCTTCCCTTTTTTTTTTTTTTTTTTTTTGGTTTTTCGTGCTCTGTAGCTGGAGTTGGGCAAGTGCATTCAGCGCGATTATTAGGGATTTCAATCGACGCTGCACTTGACCCACAGCACCCCGCCCCCTACCCCCTATCCACCCCCTGTGTTGGCAACATTGGCCGCTTGTTTGCGGTTGATGTTGCGTTTTTTGCCCACATTTCGTTTTGGACTTTGCTCCGATTTTTGCATGAATTTTTGCAGTAGGCTGCCGGACACGCCCTCCCCGCCTTCCCGCCTCCCCGCCTCCCTCACCATATAAGTCTCCATTGGTCATTTGAATTGTTGCACTTTTTATGCAACGGCCTGTCGCCTTGCTGATGGAGGTGGCAGCGTTGAAGTGTGAAAATGCAGCGTACAAAAAAGGCGAAAATCAAAATAAAAATGTGGCAACATCAACGAGTTGTGTGGGGGTTGGGGCAGCTGCCGTTTAGGCCGTGTTGTGCCTTGATGGCCTTTTGGTTCGATGCGTTGATGCATTTTTGTTGCATGTGCAACATTGTGCCGCAAAGTGTGTATGTGCGTGTGTGTGTGCGTGTGTGTGTGTGTTGAGTTGATTGTTGCGGCAACAGGCAAACCCAATTGACCGCAAATTGTGGCTTTTGTGATGAGATTTTTATGGGAAAATGTCCTGGCATGAGGATTTTGATTGCAGCATGCCACAGCTTTTTTACCCATGTACCATGCAACATACAGAAAAACACACTCCACTTTGATGCATATTTAATTGCCAGATTGTCGAGTGTGTTAAGCTTACTAATACAATAATGTGGCATCATTCTTAATTTGATAGAAGTTCAATTATGCTTAATTCCGATAAATTATAAAATTAGTGTGTGACAACTGAAGTTATAATTATTCAGAATTCATACCTTCTTGGATACTTTATCAAAAGCTTCGAACTCTCATAACTTTGCCAAAACTAAACCGATTTGCATGTGTATTGTCATTATGATCATTATTTGGCCTCTTTATTGATTCTGTATCAAAATATCAGTTAGTTAGAAAATTCAATTTTTTGGTCATCACTGTCATATTTTTCCATACCTACCTCTTGACACTTTATCAAGTACTTCAAACTCCCATAACTTTGCCAAAACTGATCCGATTTTTATGCGGAATACCATTTTGATCATTATTTGGCCTCTATATTGATTCTGCATCAAAATATCAGTTAGTTAGAAAATTCAATTTTTTGGTCATCACTGTCATATTTTTCCATACCTACCTCTTGACACTTTATCAAGTACTTCAAACTCCCATAACTTTGCCAAAACTGATCCGATTTTTATGCGGAATACCATTTTGATCATTATTTGGCCTCTATATTGATTCTGCATCAAAATATTAGTTAGTTAAAAAATTCAATTTTTTGGTCATCACTGTCATATTTTTCCATACCTTCCCCTTGACACTTTATCAAGTACTTCAAACTCCCATAACTTTGCCAAAACTGAACCGATTTTTATGCGGAATACCATTTTGATCATTATTTGGCCTCTATATTGATTCTGCATCAAAATATCAGTTAGTTAGAAAATTCAGTTTTTTGGTCATCACTGTCATATTTTTCCATACCTACCTCTTGACACTTTATCAAGTACTTCAAACTCCATAACTTTGCCAAAACTGATCCGATTTTTATGCGGAATACCATTTTGATCATTATTTGGCCTCTATATTGATTCTGCATCAAAATATTAGTTAGTTAAAAATTCAATTTTTGGTCATCACTGTCATATTTTTCCATACCTTCCCTTGACACTTTATCAAGTACTTCAAACTCCCATAACTTTGCCAAAACTGATCCGATTTTTATGCGGAATACCATTTTGATCATTATTTGGCCTCTATATTGATTCTGCATCAAAATATCAGTTAGTTAGAAAATTCAATTTTTTGGTCATCACTGTCATATTTTTCCATACCTACCTCTTGACACTTTATCAAGTACTTCAAACTCCCATAACTTTGCCAAAACTGATCCGATTTTTATGCGGAATACCATTTTGATCATTATTTGGCCTCTATATTGATTCTGCATCAAAATATTAGTTAGTTAAAAATTCAATTTTTGGTCATCACTGTCATATTTTTCCATACCTTCCCTTGACACTTTATCAAATACTTCAAACTCCCATAACTTTGCCAAAACTGAACCGATTTTATGCGGAATACCATTTTGATCATTATTTGGCCTCTATATTGATTCTGCATCAAAATATCAGTTAGTTAGAAAATTCAATTTTTGGTCATCACTGTCATATTTTTCCATACCTACCTCTTGACACTTTATCAAGTACTTCAAACTCCCATAACTTTGCCAAAACTGATCCGATTTTTATGCGGAATACCATTTTGATCATTATTTGGCCTCTATATTGATTCTGCATCAAAATATTAGTTAGTTAAAAAATTCAATTTTTTGGTCATCACTGTCATATTTTTCCATACCTTCCCCTTGACACTTTATCAAATACTTCAAACTCCCATAACTTTGCCAAAACTGAACCGATTTTTATGCGGAATACCATTTTGATCATTATTTGGCCTCTATATTGATTCTGCATCAAAATATCAGTTAGTTAGAAAATTCCATATTTTGGTCATCACTGTCCTATTTTTCCATACCTTTCCCTTGACACTTCATCAAAAACTTCAAACTCTCATAACTTTGCCAAAACTTAACCGATTTTCATGCAGAATACCATTTTGATCATTATTTGGCCTCTTTATTGATTCTGCATCAAAATATCAGTTAGTTAGAAAATTCCATATTTTGGTCATCACTGTCCTATTTTTCCATACCTTTCCCTTGACACTTCATCAAAAACTTCAAACTCTCATAACTTTGCCAAAACTAAACCGATTTTCATGCGAAATATCACTTTGAATCCCTTTGAAATTTGGAAAATGTAAATCTTAAGTTTTTATCAACTCCTTATATTGGTTTTTTCTTTGTCATCGTTTCAATTTTGTTTGTCAGAAATATTATAAGTTGACCCTGGGCTCGCAGTGAAACTTTGATAGGACTTTGTTTAGTCATTTTCACTTTAATAAGTCTAACTGTTCTTTTATTTAGTTTTTAAGAGTTGACTTAGTTCAGTAACTGATAATAGCAACATTCCTCAACAACTCTGTAACGCAACTATCACCCGCTTTTGGTATTAAAGTATTAAGACAAAGTAGTATTCAAATACAAGTTATCAGTTTTTATTTATTATGAGTAAATACTATTTAAAAAAGTGTAACTTTTTAACCACAACACGCTGATTTATAGGATAGCAATGCAATCCCTTTATACCCATTTAAGCAGTAAATAAAAAAGCGTTTAATCTTTGTTCTTTTACTACACTCTGTTGCCAAACACACATGCACATTTATTGTTGCTGTTGTTATGTTGGTTTATTTTTATGGAAATTGAAAAATCATAATGCCAGCAAATGGTTGCAATGTTGCAATGCGAGTACAACGTGGCTGTTGAACCCCACAGACCAAACCCACATTCAATGCAGCTGCAATTTGGCCAATGGACAACATGGGGCAACAACATTGGGGCGGACCATGACACCTAAGTGAACGCCCTTGGCTGTTGCATGCCGCATTTGGATATCATCTTTTTTATTTTTCTTTTTTTTGAATAATTTTTTATATATTTTTTGTGGCGCTTTGTCACCTGTTGCAGCAGTTACAGTTGTTGCATTTATCAAATCGGTTGTTGCAGCTGTCAGGTACGCCACAGTTGCTGTTGTTGCTGTCGTGTGCTGTGGAAACGGCAGATCGGCAACGTGTTGCAGCATATGCATTGCACTTGCTATTTTATGAATGAAAATTGGCCGCACGTGACAACTATTAGCTGTTTGTAGCTATTAAATGTCACTACAAAAGCCAGCAAAAAAACAACAACAACAACTGCAACTGTGAGTGGTTGTTGCTGTTGCTGCTGCTGCAATTGTATGCTGCTGACAGCGCTGCAGCGCAAATTGTGTGTGAAAAAGTTCATACATCAACGCACAAATACACACACACGCTAATGTGTACACACTCACACTAACATAGACACACACATACACAATCACAGCAGCAGCAGCACAAAAGAACATAAAAAGTGTTGCTGCTGTCATGCGGTTGCTGCTGCTGCTGCTGTTGTTGTTGTTGTTGTTGTGGCTGGCTGCTATTGCAGGCAACAGTGCGTTTTGATGCAACGCCACACACACACTCAAACACACATGCTACCCCACTCTCACACACTCACACACACACAGAGAGTCGAGTGCAACACGCTTTTTCTTTTTTCGTGTTTTTGCAATTCACGCGAAATGCGTTTGAAAGCGAAAGTGTTGCTGACACCCACACTCGCACACACAACACACCCACACACACACATAGAGACATGTGCACAACACATGCAGCTATTATTGTTGGCTGTTGTTATGGTGTTAACAGCATGTTGCACGTGTCAATATAGGATGTTGCAGGTGGGTGTCGGGACAACTGCGATTTCCCCCACCTTTTCAACTCATCTGCTCTGTGTTTTATAGCATCAATGAACAAAAATCGCCGTGTAATTGATAGCGCATTTGGTAACTTTATCACTCAAGCGCATTGTTGTTGTTGTTGCTGCTGCTGCTGCTGTTGCAGTTGCAATTGGCAGTTGTTATTGTGTTATTGTGCTGTTGTTGTTGAAACGTTTTATTTGCATTTCAGTTAGTCATTAAACTGTTCCTGCTGTGCTTTTTTCTACGATTGTGTGGGTGTGTTGTATAGGTGAATGTGTGGGTGTGTTGTTGTTGTTGTTGTTGTTGTGTTGCTGCAACTGTCGTTTTTGGCTTTAATTGTTGGCCACAATGCGAAACAGCAACAGCAACAACAGAAGCTGCAACAAGCAATTAATTAGCGCACAGTCGACGGCTGATTAGGTCAAATAACAGTGATAATGCCCCCGCAACATGCCACATGCCTCCCACCTCAATGTTGCTGCTGCTAGTTGTGCGTAAGTGTGTGTGTGTGTCTCTGTGTACTTTGCAAATTTTAAACTAAACAAATAAACAATGACTGTTTGGCATTCAAGTGTGGCAAGCCACAAAAATACACAACAACAACAACAACAACAGCAACTCATTTTATTGTTGCCACAAAAATACTGACAACAGCAGCAATATTAATAACAGTTGAATTATAGCTTGATTCTAGAAGCTGTTGTTAATGTTGATGTTATTGTTAATGCCAAGTGGATGGATCCATTACCAAGCCCATTTCTGTAAGTTGCAACTTTTGTATCTGCACTCAAAGTATCTGCAACACTTTTTGGCCTGTTGCAACAAATTGGCTGGCCAAAAGGATTGCCATTTTGTGAAAGCTTTTCTTCTCTTTGTAAGACCCTGTACTTTAAAATTTAATAGGGCTTATTAAGCAGATCAAAAGTAATATTTTAATTATAAAGGGAAAATGTGGAGGCGGACCTTATACGAGTAAATTATATATAGTAGATGTATTTTTGGTTGGCACCAATAGCTGATAAAAAAAATATCAATATAAACTATTTTTAAAAGCGATTTTAAAGTTAAATAAAGAAAATAAAGTTGCAAGTTATCTGGATAATTAAGAAATTTCCAGATTATTTTATTTTGATGGTTTTTCTTGGAAAGAATAAATATATACTATCAATTTTTGACTATAAAAATTAATTTTAACTTCTATTTTACTGTTTATTACAAAATTTCTTAATCTTTCTTTGTAAATATGGAAGCTAACTATTATTTTTTAATTTTTATTATACAAGTTGTAAGTGCTTTTTATAGAAAAAGTGCCGGGTCTCTCACAGTCGCGCACGCTTGACTCTAGCCTTTTTTAGTAGTTTTTTGGTAGAGCTGTTGACTCAAAGGACTCGCTGCCAAGAGGCTGAGGTCCTATCGGCTGTGCCTCACATGACAGCGCCCTTAGACTAAATGCGTTTTTTGCTTAGTTTTATTGGTTGAGTTTTGCAACCAGCAGATGCCGCTTGCCACATGCCGCACACACCTCTGGCCACTCCCCCCACCTCCACCAACAACGACGCAATGCGACGCATTGAAAAATCGACAGGCAAAAGTAACGCGGCCTAAAAAGAAAATAAAACACATTCCAAATTGCAGACAGGAGCAGCAGCAGCAGCAGGACCAAAAGGATGAGAACTCTATCCCTCTCCCCCTCTCTCTACTTCTCTCTCTCTCCTTCTCTCTCTTTTTAGCTACAAAGGGGCTTCAAGCTGAGTGCAGTAAAAATCAAGCGAATATCTAAGCGAAAAAATACACATAAATATGTATGTGTTAGTGTGTGCGTGTGTGTGTTGTGTATGCATGTGTATATGTATTTTCTTTTTCTATTGCTTGTCGACTTTTTGCAATTGTTTTTTGTCTATTGAGTTTCAAATTTCCCGGACATCAGACCACGTACAATGCGTTGCCTGTCGCTGTTGCTGTTGTCGTTGTCGTTGTTGTCGTTGTTGCTGATGTTGCTGCTGCCTCTTCTCAAAGTTCTGCTGAAGCTGAAGGCTTTGATAAAAAATTTTTTGGCAAATGTTTTCTGAAATCCTTGCCTCCTCTTGCAACTCGCAACCCGAGAGACGCGGCAACGTAACAAGCCATTGCAACAGCCTCGCATATAAATGGCATGTTTGACACACACACAGAGTAAGGGGGCAGTTGGGTGTGTGTGGGGGTGTGTGGGGGGTGTGTGTGTGGTGCCCAACTGCCACTGCGTTGCAAACAAAATAATATGCAAAATGTTAAAAAATTAAATGAGCGGAGTGAGCAACGTGGATTGCCATAGAAGTTGTTGTCCAGCAGCAGCAGCGCTGCTAAAAATTCGCGAATTTTTAGTTGATTTTCTACATGTGCCAAAAAAAATCAGGCTGCAGTGTGGGTGGCACATGTTAGACTTGTGTGTGTGTGTGTGTGTGTGTGTGTGTGTGTGGGAGTTAAGGTGTAGGGTGTGTGTTGCATGCGTTTTTGTGTTTGATTTGTTGGCGCCTTGCAAAAGGGCAACGAGTCCACATCCATTTGCCTGAGCAAGCTAAGAGAATGAAGCAGAGAGCCAGAGAGAGAGAGAGAGAGAAAAAGAGCAGGAATGAGAGAGAGTGAGAAAAGCAGCGTAAAGCTTTGACAAAACATTAAAAATAAATCAAATAAAAATGAACACAACTAGAAAGAATATATACTACGCCATTTCAAAGGCACATAAATTAAAATTTTCGCTTCAAAAAAAAAAAAAAAAAATATAAATAATAAATATAGACAGATATATGTTCATATGTATGCAGACATTTAATTACGATAGGGTTGCCAGCGCTGCTAAAGAAAAAAATATACAACAAACTCAATTGAAATCATTTACTATTTTACATATGAAATACTTAATATTTTAATAGGATATTTCTTAAAGTGTTTCCATCATTTCTTATGATATTTTTAAGCTATATTATTATATGCAGCTTTAAACTAATATTTAAAAATATCTAAGAAACAATATAATAAGGAAAATATTCACTCAATTCTAGTTTTAAAAAGAAAATGTAAATAAACATGAGTTTAAACAATTGTTTTTTATAATTTTGAAAAGTGGTGTTTACAAATACATACATTCTGGCCATAATTTACACTTTAATGCCGACATTTTTCCATTAAAAGCAACCCTTGACATATTTTGTTGCTTATAATTTTTTTTATATTTTTTTACGATTTATTTTTGGGGCAGTTAAATCAAATCCAGATCAAGGGTTGAGTCAATATTGCTGAAATTGAAAACATGCGCTTGACAAACAAATGCAATTTGAATATTTTGTAGCCAAGGCAGGACTGTAACAGCAACAGCAACAACAAAATAACAAAAAACAACAACAACTGTAACTTATTGGTCATAAGAACAAAGGCTATGCAAATGTCAAGATACGTGTATTATAAAGTATAAAGTATAATAAACATAAGCGATTAAAAGCGAACGTTACAAAATTGTACAACAACTGCAACATATGATGTTGCCGATGTAGTTGCAGCAGCCAAAGACCAAGACGAAGATGAAGACGAAGAAGAGAAAGATGATGATGCCAAACAATTACAGCGCCGTTTTCCATAATATGCGAAATATAAACAATAAATACTGACGGCAGACAAACAGACAGACGGACAGACGCACGGACAGACGTATGGACGGACGTGCAGCAACAACAAATCATGCACAAAACAATGGGCCACATTTTGAGTCGCTTTGCTGCAACTTATATCAAACAATTACACATATTTTGCATGTGGTGAGGTGAGGGGGCGGGGCAGTGCAGGGGGAGGAGATTAGGCGCCAGGCCACCGGTAGCTTGAATTTTGAACAATTGTTGGTCTGGGTACTGCAACAAGTTGCTGCAATGCACAAACACAAAGAGAGAAAGAGTGAGAGAGAGATTGAGACCGGCATCGTCTTCAGCAACAGCAGCAGCAGCAGCTGAAGAAGTTGTTGCAACAACAACAGCAACAGCAGCAACAACAACAACGTGCCCAACGATGCATGCAAAGTAGCTGCAGCTTTAGCTTCTCGGTCTTCGTTGGCTGAAGCTGCCACAGTAGCAGCCAAAATAGTTGTCTCTGTGGGCAGCAGCGTTGCTTGCGCTGCTTGCGGTCTGCTGAGTGCCACCCGGTGGCATTACATCGCCCACGACGAAACACGACGCGTCGGCGGCACTCTGAGAAAACGTGCACCGCCAAAAACCACCATGCAGTTGCCGCAGTTGCCGCAGTTGCTGCTGTTGCTGCTGATGCTACCACTACTACAACAGGAGCACCTTCGGCAGCAGCAGCATCGCATATCTTCTATTGCTCTATGAAATTGATCATACACCAGCAAACAGTTAAATGTGGCATGCAACTTGTGCTCAGTTAAAACAGCTATCGCAGAGAAGTATTACGAGTATTAAAAAATAAAAACTGAAAAAAAAATCTGGATGAATGACAACGTTTTGTAAAAATAACAAAAATAATTAAATAATAATAAGCAGAAATAATTTATTTGGCTTTCTTAGTACGCAAACTTCGTTTTCGTTTAAATTTGTTTAACAAAAATTAAGAAAAAAAATAATTTTTATTCAACTATAATAATTATTTTCATTAATTCATAATTCTTAATTAAAAATACTATTTTTTTTATTTTAATATAAAATAAAAGTATTTTTCATTAAAAAATAAAAAATAAATACTTTTCTCATAATTTATATTTTATAATTTATTTGACAATTTGACAGAAAAGTATTTAGATATCGGGAGTTGCTGAGGGGTTTATTTATAAAAGTTTTTAAAAGAATTTTGGCTTATTAGTGCACGTTTTTCATTATCGGCTGCTTCTATTTAGCTGACCCACACTGTATGCTGTCTATAGAGCATCTGTATTTCGTTGTGCTTTAATTGTTGTCTTCATTTGATGTTAATATTGCTGCTGTTTGTGTTATTGCTTTGCTGCTTGACTGGTTATAATGTCTTTACTTACGCGATGCTGCTCCCCCTTCCCATCCCCCTCCATCATTCTGCCCCTGTCCCTCCCCCTGACCTACGCCCTCGCAATGCTGTTGCTGTTGCTGCTGCTGCTGCTGCAACTAAAGTCAAACATCATATGCTGTTGTTGCGGCAGCCAAAACATTTTTGCAGTAGCAATTGACTTCATTTGAAATTGTCTTTGTTGCATTGTATTGTTATGCGTTGTTGTTGTTATTGTTGTAGTTGTTGTGTGTGTGTGTTGTTGCATTTTCCCCTTGGACAGGTTTAATAAATATGTTCAAGGAAATGCTGTTTGGTAATTGTTCGCTGGCGTTTTTTGTTGCTGTTGTTGCTGCTGCTGCTGCTGCAATTTTTGGGCAAGTTTCTGTTGCTTGGTTGCATCTTTCGCTGGGCAACCGGAAATATGGCGCCGCAATGAAGCTTTACTATCATTTCTTTCAGATCAGCTACGTTTTGTTAAGTGTTTTCCCTTTTTTTTCGTTTAACAAAACAATTATATATGCATTGTTATGTAAGCAAAAGTTGCCACAGCTGCCACAAACTAATAAATTTGCCACACAGTGCAAGCTAAAAAGTATGCTACACACACACAAAGTCTTCTCTAGCCAAAAACCAAAATTGAAATGAGCTCACGCATTTGACAGTAAGTTTTTGGTGCAGCCTACGTGTCGTATACGCAATGTGGCTGCTATTGCCAATGCCACAGCCGTTGACACAGGTCAGTAAACCGCCAATAAAATCAACGTACCTATTGCCTGTGTCCCTGTCCAGCTACAGTTGCTGGACTCGGCTCCTGTGGATGCCAGGTGCTCCTTTTGCACGTTGCCCAAATGAAAATTGAACTCATATTTATTTAACTTGCGCTTGGGTTGGAGTTTTAGGGCCGCCCCCTGTCTACTTCAAAAGGGGTGGGCAACAGTTTCTGGTAGAATTCGCCTAGGCCCAATTCATCAACAGCCGTCCGAGCATTAGCCGTCAGTCAGTCAGTCAGGCAGGTCCTGTTGCGGCTTCTACTGTTGCTGTTGCTGCTGTTGCTCCTGCTGCTCCTGCTGCTGCTCCTGGGTGTATACTCTTTTGTCTACGAATTTTTGAGTTTTGAGTTTGCATACAAGATGAGTTCTGTCGAGGCATACACATAGGCTCCTGCCCCAGCTGCCCCAGCTGCCTCATCTGTGCCTCCTGCTACTGCTGCTCTCAACTCTTCATATTCCTGTTTCCATATACTACTCGTCCATGCTGTGCGTGGTCCCCTCTGGGTGCCGTAATAAAATGTCATTCGTCATTTGGTTTTTGCGTGTGCGTTGCCAACGTTGCATGCCACCTACACCTACACCTCCGCCCAACCAACCAACCATCTGCATCCATCCATGCCTCCTGATGCTGCCAATAACTTCAGCAACTGCAACAACGACAACTAATCGCATTGTCTGCACTTTTTGTGTATGTGCAACACGCAGTCAGAATGCGAAACAGAAAACTAGGAAACAAAATCCGTTGCCGTTGCCGTTGTCGTTGTCGTTGCCTTGCCACGTTACGTTGCATGTTGCTGTTGCTGTTGCTGGATTTTGCCGGTCACATTTAACAATTCTATTAATTTGTTTTGTTCAACATACGAGCCCTGAAATCAAAGCCGAGTGTCTATATAGTATAGTGTCTAGTATTGTGATGTCCTGCATATCCTTTAGCTCTGGCTGTTGAATAAAGCAGAGATTGCAACAATGCGTTTTATTATGACAGTTTCTGATTTGATTTCTTATGCAATTCTGCATTTATTTTTTTCTTTTTTTTTTTGTTTTCTTGTTTTAGTTGAGATTTTGTTTTTGTATAGTTTTACATTCCATATGCATAGACAGGGATCTCGAGTCTAGTCATAAAGCATCAATGAGACTCTATTCAAGCATATCGTCCAGCGCGTAATCTAATGCGGATATTGCCACGCCCCTCACTCTCTCCTCTTCTTCCAGCTGGACACTCAACTCATTCTTCAACAACTCTGGCAGATATTCAGATATTGTCTTCGCTCCGTTGACGACAACAACATCAACAACGGTGTTGGTTTTCCATTTCCAAAATTCTTCAAAAATATATATCATTGTGGGTGTGGCAGTCCGCCCTCTGTTCCTTTCCCCTTTGCAGCGTCTACTTGGCGTATGCGTAATTTGCGTATGTTTGCAAAATTCAAAAGGGCTTCATCTCCGTCGCCTAACTGAAAATAATGATAGGCACCACCCTCTTTGTCTCTGTGTGTGTGTGTGGTGCGGGTGGAGCTCTTTTAATTGTCAATGCATATTTGGGTGGATTTGTGGAACCGGTCGGTCGGTCGGTCGGTTGGTCGGTCGCCCCTTATTGGATTGTTTGCTCTATGGGCCGACCATTGTGGCTCGATTTATGATTTATTTTTTGCTGGTTCAAATGGACGCAGAGTGGTTGCCATAAAAGCGGCTGCATCTTCACCATGTTGCATGTGTGGCAGCATAATATTTTCAAATTTACGCAAGCACAAACTGTTTTCGATTATTTCTGATTATTTTCGATATAGTTATGTCACTTACACATATATAACTATCAATTTGCACAGCAAAATAAATAAAGAGAAATATCTGCAGGCAGAGAATTATTTATTGAGTCCTTTTTGATTTGCGATTTCGTTTGGCAAAATAAAAAAATTCAAGGATCTAAAATATTGTCCTTCTCAAATTAATCGATTTCCTGAAGAAAAAAGAACAGCTGATTTAAATATTTTATTTTTGAAATAAGACAGATTAAGTTTAATTGAACAAATTCTTACAGTCAGGATGTTTTCCCCATTTTTCTAGTTTTTGGTTTTATCAAATTAGTAATTGTATCACAAAACTTACAATTTGAGTTTTTTTACATTTTTTTTGGAACTTGAAACTGGAATATTTTCTGTAAAACTATATTTAAGTATCCTTTGGGTATTTTCATGTTTATTTTCTTTTCAAATACTGAGTCTAAGTTTTTAAATCGATAGTCCGATTATATTTTCAACAATTTTGTCATGTCTAATACGAATTGAAGAACTTTGTGTCTACTTATCAAAAAAAATTTATAGTCAGAAGAACATATATATATTTAAAGCTGCTGTATGTTAGTCTAAGATTATTTTGATGCATCATTTTACATTTTATTTATATGCTTCTAAGTTTAATATATAAATATATTATATGTATTTGTTATATATTAAATATATTTTAGTAATACCAATTTTCTGATTTTATCTACTGAATTTTATTCGCTTTCCTTTGATTACTGTAACTTTCTATTGATCTTGAGCTAAATCCTTAAGCCCTGCTTTACAGTTCTTTCCGCTTTCTGCTCCTTAAGCTGTTGCTCCTGTGATGCCGCCCACAAGTGTCGTAGCTGACAGTCGTAAAGTTGTTATCCTTGATCTCAGTGCATACATATCTAAGCTACCCGTAACGACAATTGTCATCAGCTGCATTATCAGGCAAAAGTAACTAACGTGCAGCTTTTGCTGGAGCCTCCTTCTGACCAATGGTAACTCAGTCAGACAGAGGGACAGAGGGACAGTCGAGGCTCCTCTTCTTCTTCTTCTTCATCTGCAAAGTGTGCATATCGTAGCCCAACAGACAAAGCCAATGCCTAAACCTTTTGTTGTATTGTTATCGCATGCTTCGTCCTGTCCAGTCTCTCTCCGTGTGTGTCTGGGCCTTCCACTCATCCTGGCCCTAAACCTTGGCTCTCGTTTTGGCATAAAACTGAGCTCCGAGCAACAACAACAATGCTGATAATTCGAATGGTCATTATTTATATTCTTTGAAAGTGTTTTTGCGTATTCAAAAATTCTATTAAGGAAGTTCAAGTACAAAAGTTTGGTTGGCATCGTTGTTGCTGTTGTTGTGGTTGTTGTATTGTTTGTTTTCGTTGTTGTTGCTGTTGTTGTTGTTGCTGTTGTTGCGCTCGTTGTTCATGCATGTCGAATACATCACAAACGGGGCGCGTGGGAGATGCAACGGGATTCCTATTGCAATTGGGTGGCATTGGATTGCTGTTGTTGTTGCTGCTGTTGTTGTTGTTGCTGTTGTTGCTGGTGCCTGCTGCCATGTCGTCGCCAACGTCATCGTCATCGTCATTCTCATCATCGTCAGCGTCGTCGTCGTCGTCGTCGTCATCGTCATCGTCGTTGGCATTGCAGTTGTGTAGTTTTTGCGTTTATTGTTGCATTTCTGATGTGATTTTTAGTATTGTCCAGCGACGAGTGCAATGTGCTCAGCATTTTTGAATGTGTCCTGCCTGCATCACTCCAACTCTCCTCTCACACTCTCCTCCTCTCTTTCTAGCTATGTGTATGTGTGGCTGCGTTCTATGTTAAATTGTTTGCTTGATGCTCGATCAAAAATGACAAATGTATCTACAGTGAGTGCAGCAAGTGTGCGCACATAAATTTCATAAATATTTGTATTTATACAAAATAATTTAAAAAATGTTAAAAGCTCATAAAATTTTAATTGCATCAATTATAGAAAGCAATTGCATAAAATAAATAATTCCTATTTAATAAAGTAAATTATGCAATTTTGCTATGATTTTAATTATAGTTACAAGTGCAAGTAGCTTGGCTAATTGTTTGCAGATATCTTGCACTCACTGTATGCATCATGTTGCACGCACATACAGCTGCAATATTTCAGCAATGTTGTCGCCTGCATTTCTGGCAAAATGTTAATTTGAATTTGTGAGCATGTCATTAACACACGCATACACCCACACATGCACCCACACACCCACTCACACAACAACAACAACAAAGTGTAGGCATACATATGCATTTGACAAATGCGTTGTTAATGATGCAAAATGCAATTTTCGAAAATTCACAAGTTTCATTTTTGATTTTATTGCAGTGCGAAAAACAATATGACTGCTAAGAGAGAACTTTGACTTGTTCCACAGTCGCACATAAAAGTATAGTTACTCACGCAAATACCCATGCATAAGCATATCAAATATATATATAGATATTGAAATAGCATCGTAAAGCAAACATTCGCAGGTAGTATATACAGTTTAAAAGCGATTTAAATAAAAATTATAAATACAAAGCAAATAGCCGAAAACTTTGTAGACCAGTCTACACGACTAAGCGATACCCTGTTATGGAAAATAATTTTTATGTTTATCTTTACAAAATTGTCAAAAAATTTAACTTACATTTCTATGGTATTTTTTTTAAGAATTTCTCAAATAAAATATATTTTTCTAGAATAAACGATACTTTGCACCTAAAATCTGTTCTCTCTTGCTCATATATTGAATTCTAATGGGTTCTATATACCCAAACGAAGCTTATTATACCTCCAAATGATTACAGGGTATATTGAGTAGCTGGTTAAGAAAGGGGCATATTTCTATATAAACAAAACTGAAGATAGAAAAAAAACTAGCTAAACAATGTGCCGCGTGCGCTTTAATCAACACCGCCTCAAACACAACACAACACAAGCAACGACAACAACAACAACCGACAACACCACAACACCGTCAACAACAACAACACTAGCAACAACATTGGCTAGATCAACAACTCTAGCAACAACTCAATTACCAACAACAGCAACAACAACAAAAAGCGGCAGCAAACGGCCGCTAACATTCATCACCACAAAATTAAATTGCCTTTGTTTATATAAATTTTTCTTAGACACACACACACACACGCACACACACACGCACACTCACATAAAACATACATGCAGAAGACAGTTGGGAAATTTAAAGAAATGCGCTGTTAAAAGCAATGGAAAATAATTTTTCAACACGCCGCATTTGTTTAATTATAAATTTCTGTCAAGATTTGTTCTAGATGCTCAAAGGAGCGCCGCCGACGTCAATGTCGTCAACATGTTGCCAACCACAGAGGGAGAAAGAGAGAGTGAGAGAGAGAGATACAATGCAAACAAATAAACAATTACCGAGGGTTACTCTTCCCTCTGAGTTTCAGCAGTTCTAACATTTTCCCATTCCCATTCCCAGTTTCCATTTCCAGCTGCATTTGCCAACGTTTAGTTGTTGTTCTTGTTGCTGTTGTTGTTGTTTTTGTTTTTGTTGTTGTTTTTTTGATGTTGTTATGTTATTTTCTGTTAGATTCTCGAATCTTGTCGATGGAAAAGCGCAACACGTTGAAATCTTCAGATTTGTTGATTTGTTTGCTCAAAATTTATTGAAGATCAAAGCGGACACAGTTTCCAGCCTGTCATTTAGCTGTAACTGCCACCAATATACCCCTTCGGTACCCCTCCCCCTCTTCACACAAATACAGAATGCATTAAAAAAATAACAAAAAAAAATCAACGCATGTGAATCTTTCCAATTTAAAATAAACATAAATTTATTTCAATAAATTTACTTCTGATACTCGATTTATATTTTTTACAATTCAAAATAAAGGCAAAGAAAACTTTTTTTTATTCACTATCTACTCTTTTATACTTAAATTTATGCATTTATTTCATTTTTTTTTATCACTAAGTCAGGACAAGGTTATTAGATAAATTGTATCAAAGAGATATTTTTAAATTTGAGATTAATTCATATACATTTTACATCAAAATATCTCTGATATAGTTATTTAACCCCTTAACTAGACATTGAAAAAATTACCCTTTAAGTTGTAGAAATTAATGCCTTATTCAAAACTCTCCCACTTTATAATTAACTTTTTCATGCGAAACTGTACTCAAGTCTTACATTTATTAATAAACTCAGTTAAAACAATAATATGTATGCAAACAGATTGATTTGGACTACTCAAACTTTATATATTATTTGTTGCCTTAACTGTCGCTTTAGCTTATGCTTTATAAAGATTATCGATCAATCAGAGCTTAACGTATTTATAATTAAAGACACAACAAAGTTGTCATGATACACTTTTTGTAAATAATGCGAACAAAAACAAACTCATTTCGATTTAATTCTGCAGCCCTTGTGTCAATTCTTTCTCACACTCTTGAAAACTATAAAATATACAATGTATCTGAGCCGTGCGAAATATATTCATAAATATCTGTATAATATTATGATCAGAGACATTAACAAGTTATAATAACTTTTGTCAGGATATTATTTTAATCGGCTATTTAAGTTGCTGAAATCATCATTTTTTTTGCTCCCTTCTAAATACAATTAAAAAATGGGGCAATGAAGTCAAAGAAGAGAAGGAAAGAAGTGAAGCAGATCGTTAAAGTTGGTGCCACCAGACAGTCAGTCGGTCAGTCAGTCCGTCAGTCCGTTGCATTAACCAGGGGCAAGTGTACTCTGACTGCGGCAGTTGCTTTTGCCTCGTTGTGTCTCGTCTCGTCTCGTTTCGTTTCGCTTTGTCGTTCGTTTGTCGTATACAAAACAAAGTCGCCAACTATAAAAATTATAGTTAATGTATAAATTTAATGGCAACTCGTTTATTAAAAATTTTATTTGAATTCTTTTATTTATACGTTTTATACGCTCTTTTGCGCACGCTCACAGTTGCAGACTTTTTTCTGCCTTTTTTTTATTTTTTTGTTTAAATTCGCAGTTGCAAGCAACAATGTTGCATAGTCGACGATGACGATGACGACGCTGGCGATGATCATGAAGTTGACGATGTTGATTATGATGTTGCCCCGTTGAAACTGCCCTCCATTGCCTTCAGCCATAAATCGAAAGAACAAATCGCTGCGGCAAAGGCAGTAAAAGCAAATAAACCCAAGTGCAGACGTAATAAACTCGCTGATGTTATGGACAAAACGAGACGGTGGCAAACGGAGACTTGCATCTGGAGTTCTTTAGTTGTAGTTGTAGTTGTAGTTGTAGTTGTAGTTGCATGAAATGAAAATGCAAATGGAAATGCGCTGCCCAATTGGGCAAGCAGCAACCATTCCTAGCACACTCAGGTCATTATTACAACCTATTCAAATAATTCGCGCATGTGGGTGGTTCTCCCTCCGAGTCTCTGAATCGCTCCCTGACTGTCTGGTCAACTTGAGATTTCGCACAGCACACTCAAAAAATTATGTAAGGGCCACGTCAACCAATTTTATACATGTCATTTCCGCACTGCACTTTTTATGCCACTGATTATGACCCATTCGCATTTGGCTTAATTTCATTTCTTTTTGCACTTTTATTTTTAGTTTTTTGTTTTTTTTTTGCCACTACAACATACAATTTAATTTAAACGAGCAAGTGGAAATTTTACTGTTCGTTACAATGGCGTAATTGTTTTTCCCTTTTTTTATTTTTTCCTCCAAAATATTCGTACTTAGTTTATGTTTTGTGCCGCGAACTACAATGTTGCAAGGTTGCACATGCACATTTAATTTCCACTGGTGCGTTAAGCCTGCTTTAAGCTTTAATCGAAATGGAAATAAGCATACCTGCTAATTTTATAGCTCCCTTTTGTTATAATGATAGCTTTACGAGTCAACGTTGAAAAGTTTAGGCAATAAATACATTATCTTCGTGCAACAGAGACTACTGTGTAATTTTTTTTTTTTTTTAGTTACTTATACGAAGGATTAATGAGCGCAAATTTTATCAGCTCCTTTTTGTTGTTGTTCATAAACTTTAATTGGAAAATTATCATCTAGCACTCTATAAGGTATATGGCTTTATAATTATTGTAATATATGTTCATTCATGTATCTTTTTGTCTAAATGTCCATTATTTAATCCATCCGTATTTAATCCATCCCGAACTCCTTAGAAATTTGTATATTTAACAGTTGTTAAAAATAATTGTATATAATCAAAATTTCCTGAGATTTTTGTTTCAGAATGTTTATTAAAAATCGTTCAATTCTACTTTCTTGCTTGTAAATAAAACAATTTTTATAAAAAAAACTTTGCCCAAAACAAAATTATGGCAATTCTTAGGTAAAAATAACTCTACAGTCGGTCAAAAAAGTTTTCATATTAGAGAATAATTCAAACTTCGAATTCAACTTTATGCGAAGTGTCTTTCTTAACGATCGCATTCCATTAACTAGCTAACCTCAGTCGAGGAGAAGAGTCTTCATTATGCTTCGAATTGATTTGTTTGTTGGATTAATTAAAATAAATTGTATTGTTTAATCAGCATATTATTTTTAAGCTGCATGAGACGATCAACCTTTCTTTCAGAAGATCATACGTAATGCTTAAGCAAGTATTCCCGGTTTAATGTGTCTCCTTCTTTCCTGTCGTCTATCGTCTGTCGTCAGTCGTCTGCATAACGAAAGTCGTTCTTCTCTAATCTTAATCCTTCTTCTCTTCATCTCTAACACTTTAAGCACTTGGCTAGCCACTTATGTAAGGCCAAATCACTCTCTCATACACACTCTCTTCATTTATATGTCTATCTGATTAGATGTATGTAATGCCCCAAGCATCTTAAGTATCATGAGAACGAGTTTAAGGCAATTTTAGTTGGCTGTTTGTGTTCTAGATTTAACAGACGCTTTGCAACAATGTTGCAGCAACTTGTTGACCAGACAGCGACTGATTTCAACTAGTCAGAACCGTTAGCATGCAATTTGTATTTAGTTTAGTTCAATAAACTAGATGGCTTTATAGAAAATCTTGCAATTTAGTCAACAACTCAAGTTGCAATGGTTTATAAATGGAGGGAGGTGGTGGCGGGAGGAGAGGGGGGAGACTGTTGTCGGCAGTCTTTGAAAGCAAAGTGCTCATCAGGCACAACATTGCATACATTGCTGTTATCATATCTTTCACTTAAAATAAATAAAATTACAATTTAATAATATAACGACGAGGCAGCCGTCGACTTCAGCTGCCCGCCACGCCCCCCTTGCCGCACTACAAGAGGCGGCACTTCAGCGCACAACAAAAGCAACAAATAGTCAATTAATTATTACCACAATAACAACAACAAGACTAACAACAGCAACAATAGCAACATCAACTATGAGCATTTCTTACGAAAGTGTTTTAGCTTGGTTTTTATTATTTCTTTTTGCCCTGGTCTGAAGCACATAATTGAAACTTGTTGACTTCGATAGGCTTCCCCTTTTGTACAGTTAGCACCCCCCCTGCCGTCCATAGTTATCAAACGTTTTTACCTATTTTATGTTAAGTTTCATTTGGGGTCGCTGCTATTGATAACTCGCTCGTTCGTTGATAATAATAATAATTAGTAATTATATTGTTGTAAAATAAACTTGTTTTAATTGCCCTGCCAAGCGCTCGGAGATATGATATGAAAAGCAAACGAAGCAAACGAGAAATGCTAAACATGATCAAAAAAGAACGGGAAATATAATAGATAGCTGTGTATCTTCCGGGTTTTCATTTATTTTGAATACTACTGCATAACTACTGCAGATCGTTGCTATGTCAGACGGTAGAGAATATTTTAATTGGATCTATTTATAAAAAATAATAGAAATTGTAAAAAAATAATTTTCAAGCTGTCTGATAAAGTGACCCCTTTTTTAATAGTTTTATTTTATGGATAGACTTGCAAAAACATTGTAAAAATAAAATAAAAATATTCTATTATCCAACTAGTAAAAAAATTGTTTGTATGTTAGAAAACTACTATTCAGAATGCTCTTAGGCAAATTCAAGAAAACAAACAGAATTTTATATGTATACAAATATCTATTTATATATCTGTTAATCAATCTTTCTATTTATCCATGCTGCTATCTATCAAATCAATCGATGCATCTATTTTTAAACTAAGTAACATTAATTCCAAATCATTAAATGAACTGCAAAGCGATTAACAAGTTCCTAAAAACGGATATTTAGTTTCCGAGTGTTATCGAGCAAACGATCGGTAGCGACGTTTGTCAAAGTAGCAATCGTTATCGATCGTTCCATCGATTATCGTATTTGTCAAACTTTATCTAATTAATTTTGGCAATTTTTCGCAATTTTGCTAATGCAATTTAACTGTAAACAAAACTTAACATAGTTAGTACAACTTTACCCCCAAAAAAAAAAGTGCGTTGACAAATCGAATGTTGTTCACGTTATTTGCATCTGCAATTTCAAGGCGTTTTTTTTTTTTCATCCGCTTGAAATGTTACATTAACCCAAATGTTGGCTGCCACAATCTGCGGCAAGCTGTATGCTGTAAGCTGTAGTTGCCTCGACTTTGACTTGACTCAGTCGAAGATATCGAAGTTGAAGTGGTTCTACCCACATGATATACAAATCAAAGTTTGTTTAGCTCGTTTGGACAAAGTGTTGGTGTTGCTGCTGTTGCTGCAACATGCTGCACGCTTGCCTGGCCATGTTTGGTCTCAATTAGTGGCATTATTCATGCCACAGAGCTGTCAACTCTGAGGCGACTTGTTTACACTCTCAACATATTTTGTCATTTAATTAAAGACCAATCAAAAATGCAGACGTCCATAAAGCTGGCTTATGAATATTATTGATAAACAAAAACAAAACAAACCAAAAAAAAAAAACAAATAAAAAATACTTTGGACGTGTCTAAATTATTTCCGTTGCTTGTGGCAAGTCAATGAACGACGCGACGAGTCGCAACATTTAGCGGTAAACTTCCTTATATCAATTTCAATAAAAAGCATTTTGACAGACACAAACACGCCACAAATAATGCGTACAAATTATTGAATTGCAAATCGAAATAAAATAGTGCGCATAATGTAAAAAGCGTTGACAGTTGTTTATGAATTTGCATGCAGCTGATGGATCAGACAGTGACAGCGATAGAGTTGCACAGCCAGACGGAGTTCCATTTCAATTCCAATTTCAATTTCAATTCCAATTCCGATTCCAAGACGTGCAACAATGTGTGGCGAGGACAGACAGCGACAAAAAAACAAATACAAAACTGGTCACTGCAACATAATAAAATATTTTATTTAATGTTTAGTTTATTTTTTCTTCTTATGCTTTTTATACCCGTTTCTTAAAAAATAGGTAAAAGGGTATATTGTGTTCGTTGAAACGTATGTTACCCTAGAATGATATACATTCCTGATCGTCAATAACAGCCGAGCCGATATAACCATGTAAGTTTTTATGGTAATAAACGTTATCTATTAATATTATCTATAATCCCGCTTAATCGCAGCAAGATCGGACAAGTAGAACGGCAGTAATAGCTAACCAAAGTTATTAATAATGATGGCAATAGAGGCACCCAAAAGTATGCAGTAGTTTTTATTAGATATTCATTTCCATAAAGTACTTTTATATATATTAAAATAACTAACGGGTATTCTGTATTCGGGATCTCGACTATGGCCGTTTCGACTTGTTTTTTTTTTTTGTGTACGGTCACCAAATTTATGCGCTACAAAGTTGCCCCCAGATCGCAGGGATGCCAAATCGTATATGGGAGAGGCCAACGCCTTTCGTAGAGTTCGTTGTTTGGGTTAGGTTCTTCAGCAATTCTGCCTCTTGCCGCTTGCCCCTTTGCTGTAGTTCACTCAAATGATCTGGGGAACTTTGTGTTTGCTTTAGCTAAACATTGTAAAAATATCTGCGGCCACATCTGCGACTCAACGATCAGCGATCAGCAATCAACGATCGACGTTGCGTCTTTTTGGTCATTAAAATTGCAACGTGCTGCTTACTGTTGTTGTTGTTGTTGTTGCTGTTGTTGTTGCTGCTGAGGTTGCTGCTGTCGATGCTGATGCTGCCACATTTATTGCACAGGCGTTGGCTTTGTTGTTCGTTTTTATTAAATCAACGAAGCAATTGCAATTTAATATTAAAAATAATAACAAACAGCAGCAAGTTGCTGCAGCCGGCAACAGCATTGTTGCCACAGTGCCAACTGCAACTGCAACTGCAACTTCAACTGCCGCCCATTTCGCATTGCTCGTATTGCATTCTTGCAGTTAATTATTTGCCCCTCTTCCGGCCAAGTGTTGGCCAGGGGGCAGGACGGGACCAGAACTAAAGAACTGAAGAACTGAGCAACTCAAGACCCAAGACCAGAGACCAGTTGCCTGTTTGCAGTTCCATTGAAAATGTTTTACTGCACGCTTCGTCGGTCAATGCATGTCAGTCTTGTTGTTGTTGTTGTTGTTGTTATTGTTGTTATTGCTCGTGTTGCTGGTGTTGCATCTGCGTCTGATCTTGCAGCAACTTCCTACTTCTTGTGGCATTTGCACAAATGTAAACAAATTAATTAATTGCCTTTACTTACAGTCGTTTTAGCTTCATTTGTCGATGCCTTCAAGTCGATGACTCGATACATTTAAGGTGAAAATAAAATTCATAAAAACATATATTTTATTAAGATACAACGGGCGTGTGCATAAAAGCAACAGATACAAGATACATTGGCTGGGCAAAATACGCATAAATTAAGTAAGCACCACATTTGAGTGGTGTGTATGAAGATTGTGTATGAAGAGAACTGGATTGATCAACAAATCATTACAGATTTCTTTCTCTTAATGTTGAGTTGAAAAGAATTTAAATACCGTAAGCTTAAGCATGATCAACGCCAAGATCTTCAATAGGATATCATAAATAAGGATATTGTATTTCAAAACAAACTTGCAAACGTATTCAGAAAATAATTCTCTTAAGCGCAGAATTAAAATTAGAGTTGAGAGCAATAATTTATCAATTTTAGCTCCTCTTGCAATACGTTTACTTATGGCAATAATTATTCTATTTAAATTCAATTCAAATTTTAACTTAGATTTTAATATTCAAATCAATTATTCCTCGTCATACTTAAAATATTGTTTTAAGCTTCAAACAAAAATTTAAATAAAGTGCAAACATTGAAGAAGTTTGGTTTCTCTTAAGATCTATTTAATTGCGGCAGCTTATTCATATATTATTCCATTGAACTTTAATTAATTGATTGAATATTATAAATGACAAATAAATATGTGTTCTTTGAGCCTAAGCTCAAAAATGTCTTTGGAATACATTCAAAAATTATTGAAATTGCAAGCATTCATTTAAGTGCATTTGCTATTTTTGTTATTCATTTATATCCAGTTATTATGCTAGTTAAATTACAAACAAATTTCAGCTATATTTATTTCTAAATTATATTTTAATATTATAATAAGCCATGGCGAAGTTTCGATTGTACTTGTGATTAACTTGCATAATTCAAAAATTTCATTTGAGGTTTAACTAATGGATTATGTATGGCTTGCACATAAATAAATTGTTCCTCATGCTGTGCGACGTATACATGCATAAATAACGCATACGCCACGCTGGCCAGGAATTGACCAGGCCAGAAATAACTGCAAGCCAGCCATAAAGCAGGCGACGCACAATTCATAGTCGACAGTTGTGCTTAGAAGACCAACGACGACGATATACTTATGTATAGCTATAGCATACATATATACGTATATATGTATGTACATAGAATGGTCGTGCATATTCCAACCAACCAGTGTACCACCCACTAAAAGGCGCCCACGCATCCTGACGGTTGCTCGTTGGAGATTGGCTGCGTCAGCCAACCAAAAATCTTTACTGTTGCGAAAAAGTTGAACATTTTCGCACAAAAAGGCGCGGCTGGCAACGACGACGGAGATGGCGATGAGAAACAGGATGAGGATGTGGCTGAGCAGGAGAATGACGGAGATGGTGATGCCGTTGACCAGGACTAGATGCGGGCGTGGAAAGTGGGAGTGGCAATGGGAGTGGGAATGGGAGTGGTTGTGGCTAGTTGGAACCACAGCAGGAATACGACGCACAAGGCAAAGGCAGCAACATGAACGTTAGATGACCATCTCTGTGTGCGTGTGTGTGTGTGTGCGTGTGTGTGTGTTTGCTTGCTTGCTGCTGGTGAATTTGAAATTCAAAATGCCAGCAACCTTACACTACGTTTCATTGAAATGTGGACAGGGTGCAGGACGAAGAGGCCGTCCGTCAATGTCCTGCTGCTGGACGTTGGCGAAAAATGCGTTAGTCGTTGTCCGAGGAGTTTGCCAAAGTAGAAGGCACTAGTTTTGGGCTCAGATCCTGGCAAATGAAATGAAAGCGCGCGCGTGAGAGCGAGCGAGCAACGCCAAAATGCCCGGACTCGGACTCGGACTCGGACTCGGACTCACACTCGTACACGCACTCGCACTCGGACACTGTCTCGGCCCGGACACGGACACGTAGCCGGAGCCGGATACGTACGGGCAAAGGACCAAAGCCGCACGTTGTTGGCTGGCCCATCAGATGCAGAGCAACTGGAGCTGGAGACGAGAGGGAGCAGAAGGAGTAAAAGGAGCAGCAGGAGCAGGAGGTCATTTTTCGTGAAAGGCGAAAGGCAAAGTCGAGGCAACGATGGTCGGCAACGGCAAATGGCTTCTAATGCGCAAGGATATTCGTAAAATGCAAATTTGCAGAAACGAAACAGAAACACGCACACACACGCACACACACACACACAAATACACAGGCACACTCTCTCTCAGACACGCATTCATCTTTGCTGCTGGTCAGTGGAAAAACAAAAACTAACGGCACATCGTTAAGGTGGCGGTAATGGCATTTCGGGTCCACGTTCGACGATTTTGGACACCTACGACTCGTAGCAGCAGCTCACACACACACACACGCACACACACACTCAGACACACACACACACTGCATCCATCCACCATCTCCTGTGTGCGTCTGTGCGTTTCCGCCAAGTCTCAAAATGGCGGCTGAAGCAGTCGTCGGCAATTTTGAAAAATCGTCCCACCCTGCCAACAAACCGCCTAACGCCCAATTCCATCAGCAAGCCGCTTTTGGCCACGGACAGCGGGACAAAAGAGGCGGCGAATAGAATTTCGAGAAAAGTCTTTTGAATCGCACATGCAACGCGAACTTGAAGAATGTGGCGAATAGACAACGATTTAAATGGATATCGTAGAACGACTTTCAGTAAAAGTTACTAAAGTATCTTACATATTTGATTATTTAAATAATTTTCGATAATTTGGTACGCTTTATTTTATTTATATAAAATTGAGCGTTAAAATTTTCTTAGCTATGTTGTGTGAAAATTTCAGCCTCCTAGGTCTTATGGTTTGGTATGTGCAATGATCAGTCAGTCAGTCGGTCAGTCGGTCAGTGAATGCGGACATAGAATTTTATATAATTAGAAGATTTACTTACTTGACATCTACATTAATATTTTTTAACACGCATCTACTGTTGATCTTACCTCTAATGCACCACTTAACAAATTTATAAATCCTCTAAAAACTATTGGTCTAGCATTTTTTTTTACTAATGATCTTATTTTGTTTGCTTAGGTAGATATTCTTTTGAAATTTGAACTATGTAGTTGCATTAAGAATTATTAACAAAAATATAAATATAAGAAAAATATGAATTTATGAAAAAAAAGTCATACAAATATATTTCACCAGCAAAATTACAGCCAAATGTTATTTTTTTCATCGAAATAATTTTTTTTCAATGCAAGAAAATTCTGATTTTTTCATTGTTTGAAAAAATTGGAATAGGACCTTTATTAAAGTGACGGTTGCTTGCAAACGAATAATTCTATTAAGCTCAAATTTGTACTTATAAAGGATGAGACTTTTGAAAAAAAAAATGTATTTTTTATTAGTGCACCAATTATATGTCAGGCCAGTGACTTATTGAGTGATGTGTTACAAATAAAAAAACACATTTTTAAATAAAACAAAAGCTGATTTTTTTTAATGATAATTATATGAATATTTATCTATATATTTTTTCTGAAGCCAGGCTTTGACTTTGTTGCTAAATCGCTGTAAAAAGCGATTAATTGATAATATTTCCCCGATGATAAATTATATATTCATATATTATTGACTGATCAGTTTCAAGACTTGCTAAACATTGTTTTAACCACTGTGCAGGAGTCTTCTCGAATTGCTGGATGCCTGCATGCGATGTCCTTCGTCCGTCCGGCTGTCTCCAGTTGTCCATCTCCCAATCTCCTCCCCCCTCTTCCAATCCCTGAGGAGGTCCTCTTGTCCGTTGTCCGTTGTCGCTGTTGCTCATCAGCGTTGTTTGCTGCGCCGTTATTTTTGCCTTTCCTGTGGCACAATCCCCTCCTGCCGCCTGTTGTTGCAATGCCGCCTTTCTAGCCTGCAGCTCATCTTCGCTCTTCTTGCTTTGCACCCATTTGTTGGTCTTCTCCATGTTGTTGCTGTCGTTGTTCGTGTTGTTGTTGTTGTTGTTGTTGTTTTTCGCAGAATTTTCGTTTCCGTTTCCTGGCCAAACGTGCGTGCCTCTATTTGTGTTGTTGCATGTTGTGTGTGTGTGTGTGCATGCAACAACTGTATAGAGAAAACAAAAGCAAAAATCTTTCAAAATGGGAAAACGGATGCCAGCTTGCACATTTGCACAACGTGGTCGGGCCTAAAACCAGCTCGACAAATCTCCCAATCCCCGCCACACACACGCTCTCTTCCCTCTCTCTTACTCCCTCTACTCTGTGTGCAGCTGTGTGTGAGTGTGTGTTCCTAGAGAATAGCCCAAAGTCGCTGGACTTTTGCTATATGCCGAGTCGAGTCGAGTCGAGTTGAGTCGAGTCGCAGTTATCGATGACGATGACGATGTTGACGACGACGTTGGCAACTGCGTTGATGGGGCAACAGCAGCAATAGAATTCAGGCAGCAACAACAACAATGTGTACAACAACAACATACAGTTTCAACGCATAACATTTGGTTACCTCAACGCCGGAAATAACAAACGCAACAAACCAACAAAGTTTTCAGCCTGACAGCATTCAGCCAAAGAACTAACTGTCAACGGGAAAGGCATACACACACACACACACACACACACACGTACACACGCACACACTTACTCCCCACACACACGTATATTTATATACACATTCTCATCGATTGCAACTCTTGGCGAATTATAGTATTCTACACATAACCAAATGGCTCATTATCAATACCGCAGCACAATCCAAAATTTCGCTGACTTCATTCCACTGTCCACCAGTCACCGTGTCCTGGCAGAGGCAGCGGCAGCGGCAGCGACAGCGACAGCGGCAGCGGCAGAATACAGAGCCAGGTCTTTGTGACTGTGCCGCCTTCCTGCACTTAATTATTATCAGCAAATATGCAGCCTCGATGCGAAAAACCCCAACTTTCAAATTCCCCTCGCTCCCCTCGCTCTACTGCTGACTTGCAAGTCCAGAGTTGCCACCATCTACGCTGCAATACGCTGTCTGTCCAGTCAACCCACATGTGACTGCAGTGCAAATTTTCTCTAAAACAAAATTAATTCGGATTTTTGTTTTTGTAGAAAATTTTGGCGTTGCTAACATTACAACAACAATGCAGAGGCGACGTTGACGACGACAACAACAGCAACAGCAACAACAATAACGTTGACTTTGCCAGAATTCAGCACGCACAATTTCTGTGCCACAATCTGAACCAAACTCCGTTCCACTCTCCACAAACTCCTCTTCCTCGCTCTTCCTCTTCCTTTCACCCTCTCTCTCCCTCTCCCTCTCTCTCTCTCTCTGTCCGCTTCATAGGCATATGCAATTTACGCCTGCAGGCAACTAGGCCCATCACAGGCTCGGCTCGACTCGACTCGACCCGGTCAGCTGTATATACACACACACATATATATCTATATATATAGAGAGAGAGTGAAGAGAGGGGAGAGGAGGAGGCACGCACATCCGGCCAAAAGTTTCTAGGTGCCCAGACACTTTGCATGCGTATTTTGCACGCATTCTAGAATTTCAATTAAAAATAAATCACAAAAACGTTGGCTACGTTGCTGCAACCGAACAGCCTCCCCCCATCCCCTCTCTCCCCCTGCAACTGCAGCCTAGACCAGACATGTGTGTGTGTGTGTGTGTGTGTGCGTGTGTGTTGCATTTCCATCTGCATCTGCATCTCGCGTCGTTGTGTTAGAAAATGCATTGCATTTTGCACACGCATCCAATTTCTGCAGCTGCATCCTCCGCCTGGTATAAAAGCTGGATCCTACAGAAAGAGAGGGAGAGAGTGTGAGAGAGAGAGTGAGAGCGAATGACTCCAGTTCTGTGCAATTTCAGAGTCAGAGTTGCCGTTGCCGTTGCAGTTGCAAGCATCTAACGTTGTTGCCGCTGCAACCATATCGATGATGCGCTGACTTTGATTCGCCTCTGTTGATGTGTGTGAGTCTCACTGTGTGTGTGTGTGCGTGTGTGTGCATATCCGGGATCCTGACTGTTGCTGCTGCTGCGCTTTCTTTGCCACCAAGCTCATGCAACAACAACAATAACAGCAACAACAACAATAACAATAACAAGGCTGACAGAACAATGCGCTTGCAAGCAGCAGGCAGAAAACTTAATGTGCGCTTTTCCCGTTGCCTCAAATACCTTCCCTCTCGCTCTCTCTTTTTATTTCTCACCCTTTCACTTGACCAGCCTCTTTATATATATACAACTCTTTTTCTCTCTCTCTATCTTTCTCCAACTCTTTCTCTAATGCTCTCTTCAATTATAATGCCGATTTGCAGTTTTTCCGAGGTGGCGCCACCATCTGCAATAAAGCGATTGCCACAACGGTGTTCGTATTGTTCACCACAGTGGTTGTTGCTTCAGAAGGATTGGAATATTGAATCATCTATAGCTCTGTTTGCTCTGAGCGACTCCCAGACTGATTAACTGATTAACTGATTGATTGGTTATCAACGCACCGCCATTTTTTTGGGAAGGATGAAAGTTTCAATACAGAGATTTAAAAAACTTTCATACAAAATGTTTGAAAAAAATGTTGGTACTCCCTGAAATCCGTTTTAGATTTAATATTTCAAATTATAACATATATTTATTAATAAATTATCTGTACTATTATTAGTATTTTACCAATGTATTATAGCTAATGTTAAAAATTTAAAAAAAAAATAAACAATTTAAATAAAATTGTATAAACATTATAACAAATATTTTTTAATAAATTAACTGTAGTATTATTAGTATTTTACCAATGTGTTATATATTTAATGTAAACAAATTCAAAAAAAAATACAAAATAAATAAAATTAATAAATACATTAGATTTTTGTTAAAAATGAATGCTTTGCGTAAGAAAATAATGAATAAAATAATTTAATTTTTCTAAATTGAAATTGAATTTTAACTTTTATAAAGTGCTGTTAGAAAACTACTTGATTCGACAATGAAATGTCGGAGACTTCATTTTTTTTTATTTTATTTAGAATTCAAAAGAATCTTACAAACTGCAGCAAATTTATTATTTACTGGAATATTTTAAAATATAATTAAATTGACGAAAAATCTATTTTATTTATATATATTTTTCAATCAAATATTCAATGAACTATATTTAATGTAATAAAATTGATTTTCTTATTAAATCTCAACAAAGTTGTTATTGCTTGCGGATTTTTAGATATGTTTATGTTGGATATGCTTGATTAACTGCATTTCTAGAATGAATCAATCATTAATTTAACTTCTTTAGTGGGAAGACGGAAATTCATATTTCTTTACTATGATTTTGATTTTGAACGAAAATTCTGTGTGTGTTTCGAAGATAAATTGAATTGCTGGCTTTAATCCTGGTACGAGTTGCATATCATTGCCGAATAATTTTAATCCACTGTTCGTAATGTACTCCAAATCGTTTTGTTGAATTGAAAATCCTCTTCAGTGTCACGCAACGATCTCATGGACATAACACAACTCCAGCAACAACAACAGCAACAACAACTCCAGCAACAACAGCAACTCTGGCTGCAGCAAACATCTACAAAAACAACACACACACACACATACGAAATCATGTATAATGGTCAGCACATGTACATGCATACACACACAAATACGCATACGCATGACTATGTATAACTAAACACATACACACATGTATGTATGTATGTATATATCGAATATATGTATAATACTCGTACTTAGAAATGCTGTAGAGTCGCCACCCACAGCCCAACTGCAGGTTAACAGTCGAGAGAGAGAGGGAGGGGTAGGCAACAGAGTGAGGGTGGTTAGGGGGTAGGTAGTTCTGTTGCCTGCCCCACAGATACACTTCGTGTGCGCAGTGTGCACCTCGGCCTCAGCAAATGCTGCAACTGCCACATAAATGCCAGCTGGGTGGTTGGGTGCTACAATGGGGCAAGAGGCAATAGGGGATCAGTTTGCATTAGGGGCGCAGAGCCGTGCATGTGTGTGTGTGTGTGTGTGTGTTTGTGTGTGTGCGTGGCGAGAGAATTCGTTGCCTCGATTTGCCTATAATTATGTGTGTTATATAACAAACTGCATTTTGGGCGAAATACTCGTGTTCAGCTCAGCGCAAGTGGTGCAAGTGGCACTTTCGAGGGGAGGGGTGGGGAGAGGGTAGTTGCACCCATTCAGCATGCCTGCATGAATATTCAATAGCTCAAATAGAGCATACGCCGCATTGGACCTAGCCTGCATTACTTGTATAACTAAATATACACATATATATATCGCGACAGTTGCTAAATTGTCGATAATAAATATTAAATTGAAAGTCCTAAATAAAGGCTCTGCACTATAAAACAGCTCACTCTACTGATTTTTTTTTTTTCAGTGTATTCTGTGTATAATTTAATTCTGAACTCTTCAGCTCTCTTTCTTAATGAGCAATTTGTTGTATCGATCGTTGCTCTGGCGACTGTTCAATTTCGATTCGTTTTTTTATTTGCTCCCCAATTTCTCGCATTACTGTAATTACCCACAATGCAAAAAAGCAAAAGAAAAAAACAAAAAAAAACACAAAAATAATTCTTAAGAAACTCATAAAAACCAAAACGAAGTCTTACAATCACACATTCTCAGGGGAAGTGGCAGCTCACATGCAAACTGAGTAAATTATAGAGAGAAATGTGAACTGCGATTTGAATACGAGATGCATAATAATGCCAATGTTGCAAGGATCGACTATGCCAGCTTTTTGCACACTATTCAGTCTGACCGTGGGATAAATGTACTAAATAATTGGTGGAAAATGTAAAAAAAAAAACAAATTGAATTGCTACAGAAATACAAAATTACTTGAATTAAAAAAAAATTGAAAAAAAATCATATTTGTTTTATGGCGGATAAGTTACTCAAATTGTGGAAATGTAATAAAAAAAAATAGGAAAATCTATTAATCTTCTAACTTAATTTTGATTTATTTATTATCTAATTATTTATTTATTTAAAAAAATAATGTAAAATATCTCTATATTTAAAATTAAAACTAAAATAAAAAATGAAAAGAAATAAAAGAATTATATATTTTTTTGTGATATCCGCAAAAAGTTTATTAAAATTAAAACAAAATAATAAAAAACAGTTTTGAATTAAAAGTTAAAATTTTAAAATAAAATTTAAATGATAAAAACAAAACAAATTAAAAATTTAATAGCATAAATGTCTATGGAAATTTTCAACTCAGCACTTATAGTATAACTAATTATAAGTGAATCCATATACTATTTCATATTTTCTTATGATAACACAATCTATAAATAATTAAAATAAATTCTTTAATTTAATCATATATAAAAAAATCAATATTTGCCATTAACTAAGTGAGCTAAAATTAAATTCCAAATCAATAAAAACTTGCACATATAAATGGGTTTAGTTTTGAGAAAATTAAGGCATTCAAAATTCTAGGAAGTGCATTAGACAAATTTGTATGTAAATCAGTTGCTGTATTAAGCAATGAGTGTATTTGTATGTATTCAGTTACTGATACTACTCACACACACTTGCGCTTACTCAAACACACACATCTGTAGAGATGTATATTTTCATAATTTGTTGTTGTATTTTTTTTTCTTGCTGCTGTTGCTTCTTTTTTTTAATATTTTTTTTCTTTTTTCTTAAGCTGCAAATCGCGGCAATCGTTAAGATCACGAAAAACAATTCAAAATTAATGGTAATAAGCAGTTGCTGGCGCGCCAAAGCAAAACAAAGGCTGACTTGACTGCTTGGTTGCCTGGTTGCTTGCCTCTGCTACCTGGTTGCATGGGTTGAGTTGCAGCAGTTGGCTGTGCCAGCAAGCGGCAGCAAAATTACTGCGTACAACAGAAGCCGTCAGACGAGGCACTGAAGATGACTTGAACGGCAGCTCATTTGCAGGAGGCTCCTCCGCTCACAAACAGAAAACAGTAGTCCAGTTTGGTCTTTTGGGGCGTTGCGCCGGCGCTGAGTGGCAGACTTTAAAGCTGAGCCTCTGACCGCAGCAGCAGCAGAGGCAGCAGCAGAAGCAGCAGCAATCTCAGAAGGTTGTTGATGATCGATGGCAGCAACCATGCGACGACTGACGACCGAAGACCGACGATCGATGGCTGCTGGCTATCGCTGCATATTCTTTTTTTCAGCCACTTCTCGTCATTTTTTTTTGTTTAGCTTTTTTTTTTTTGTTGAGCTGCTGTTAGAAGTCGTGTCGTGTAGCAGCCGGCAATCATACGATATTTTCAGCATCCAAATTATTATAATATATTATTATTAGCTGTTGCCCGTTTTTTTTGTTGTTGTTGTCGGTTGTCCGTTGTTGTTGTTGGTTGTCTGTTGTAGTTTTTTTTTGCATGTGGCTAGATAACGAATTTTCTTGTGGTGCTGCATGACTTAATAATGCTGTGTGAATGGCATAAAGAAGGTCTGTGAACTCTGCGAAAAGGGGAACGGTATAAAGTTGTCGAAGTATTGGCTGGCGGGGAAGTTGCCGCACCCATAACAGAATATGATGGATAGTCAACTAAATGAATTTGCATGCGACAAAGCTGCTGCGCTAAAAGCCTCAGCTGAAGAGTACCAAAAAATAAAAGGCAAACCTGAATAAAAAAACATTAGAACGATCTGAATGGGTGTGTGGGTGTGTAGGTGTGTGTGTGTGAAGGGCTCTCACATTTATAGAAACGGCTACAAATGCAGAGACACGGCTAAAGATACACAAACACAGATACGCACTGGACGCCCCAAAGGCTTTGAATATGAACCCAGCTGGACCAATCGAAGCTCGTCGCGCCTTCTATCTATGTATGTGTGTCTCTATATATATATATATATGTGTGTCTGTGTCTCTTCTCAAACTCCTCTTCTATGTTTGCCTTCAACTTGCATTTTCTTTTTATATACATTTCTTTTTTTAGTTTTTTACTTTTTATATACAACTCGCTCGCTACTGTGCCTCCTGTGTGTGTGTTTGTGTGTGTGTGTGTGTGTGCCACCTTCTCACGCATGCTTGCAGCTTGAAGCTGGACACCACATGATGTCCTGCTGGCTGGAGCAGGCTTTATGTCAATGTCTGAGCTGCCATGTTGTAAGTTATGCCAGTTTACACTATGACGACAAACAAACACAAAAAAAACGAAGAAAAAGAAAAAAGAATGTAGGCAAGAAAATTGTTTTCCCGAATCCCCCTGCCGCTGAACACTTGGCTGTTATTTAGTTGAAGGCGGCAGGCATCAAAGGGAAAGCAAATTTCCATTGAAAGCTGCAGCGTTGCGTGAAATGCTTTACGAGCCTCAGATCCTGCCATGTCCTTCTTGCTTCTTGAGTGCATTTGTCACACCTCGACAGCAACAACAACAGCAGCAACAACAGCAACAACAAGAAAAGCGTTAAGCAAAGCAAATGGATTTTTATGGATTGACATGGCAGGTAATTGGTGCACTTCGCTGCCTTTTTCCAGCTTTTCCTGCTTTTCCTGCTGACTCCTCACGACATGCTTCATTTTCTAAAAGCCAAACTCACAGTGCCTACCAATGATGATCCTGCTGGTAAAAGCCTCTGCCTAATTGAGCTTTTGTGAGGCAAATTTGCTGTAGTTGTTGCTGTAGGTGTTGTTGTTTTGGCCAAAGGCGCTGCTAATATGAAATTACCAATGTCAAGCAAGACGGCACATAGAGAGGCAAACGCATTTAATTGCAAGCTGCATAGTTTCTTTTTTTTACTAAAGTACACAGAAAAAAAACCGAGATTCTTGGATAAAATCTATATTATGCGGTATCAGAAGTACGATAATCCAGGATTTTTTTAAGCCAAGCACTTGATTCAAGCACAATCCTTTACATGATTCGTAGAAAAAATGTTTTATTAAATTTAAATTTAATTTAATTAATTTTAATTTGAATTTAAGTCAATTTTCTTGAGCTTCTTTGAATTTTTTAATGAAAAATGAGTTGTTACACTTTAACTAGCCCTTAAGTCGTTGTTATTTTATCCGCACATGCTCTTAATTTAACAATAATGTGCTAAATACAAGCATAAAAAAATACAAGCTATAATAAAAAATTTTCAACTGGAATTTATGAATAATTTTTTTTTTCTGTGTAGCCGCTTTTTATAACTGAATGTCAGCCCAGGGCTCTGCAGAGGTGCGTCGTTAAATATTTAAAAAAAAGCTGATTTTAAAAATACTTTCAAAAGAGGCACTACTGTACTGTAAGCCAGAGTTGATCAAGGATGGGAACCGGTCTCGAGGCCAATGGCAGATCTCGTTTCAATATTTGAGAGACCAATTGAGTTCGACTGTTACAATGTAGCAATGCATAAATAAAACATGCACTAAATTACAAACACGTATATATTTATAAACGAACACATGTACTTGCACATACATTTATTATAAACTAAAACTCGTTTGAAAACTAGTCTGGCAATTATTTACAATACAATGTAATTGCGAAATAAATTGTATAAATTTATTTCTTTAATTCAATTGAGTTAATGGAATAAATTAAGAGTAAATTACATTTAAATACTTAAATTAATGTAATGTATATTTATATAAATAATAGTGTGTGCAGTTGAAGGAAAGTTTTATAACGTACATAAATTTTTACCCTCTTTCTACTACGAAGCTTATGTAGACTTTCTAGTTTTTTGTTTTATAACAATTTTTAATTATTTAATGTTTTGTTTCTGCCATTTCTCTTATCTATATTTTATCTAATTAAAGCTTCTGCGCTTAATTCTCAAAAAAATGATAATTATATTAAAAATAACTTTTTTTTATATATTTTGAAATTTTTTTTAGAGATATACGAGTGCTAAAAATGTTGTTTAAGATATTTAGGTTCTTCGTTTGACTAAATAAATCTAAAAAGATTTAAAGCAGTGAGTGAGGTTCTTAGTTTGTCACAGTCTACATTTTAATAATTATAATATTTTAAGCGAAGAGATAAAATAAAATATATATTTAATTGTTAATTTAATATATGAATTTCTAACTTTATTATGAATGTTGTATAGCCTTAGTCGTTCTTAAATAAGTATATAAGTAATATTCAAAGTAAATTTAGCTTGTTTCAACGTTTTCTGTTTGTTTATATATTTTCTACGCTTACCTTTCTTTCACAATTTTCTGCATTTTTTGCGGCTTATCAAAAGCATGAAATATTAAAGAAAAATGTGCGAACGAAAGACATATAGAACAGTAAACACACACGCACACATGCTGACACATAGATACAAAATAGACTAAAAGAAATCAAAGCGAATGGACAGTGGGCGTAACTGCCGCCTCTTAATTGCATGTATGTGTGTGTGTGTTACAAAATAGATGGGCCAATAGACGTGATGAACGCAGCAGCAACAGCAACAACAATTCCTAACAAAAATAAGAAAAAAAGAATGAAAGAAAAGTATTGAAAAAATGGACGGTAAAAAACCTAGAGAAGTAGAAAAGCAAGCTGCAAATTTATACTATATATAAAGAAATCTATATCTATATGGAATTGCAAAAGTATATAGCGCACCTAGATATTCATATTACAATTGGTATTCGTATTCCATTTGCTCGATTCGTACAAGTATGTGTGCTAAAATTTACTTAGAGTTATTTATGCAGAAGGGACACCCACCAGCTGCACCACAAAGCAAATGAAAATAAAGCTGAAGGATGTGGCAAAAAGTAGAAGAAGGAGCTGATCCTGCAGCACATTCCCTGCAGCTGCTTTTTGTGTTACATTTTCTGCTGCTGCTCGTTGGGTTTGTCTTTCGAAGATATATTGTAATTACTGTAGCAGCCATTTTCTTCAATTTATGCATAGCCAAATCAATTTCAATAAAAAAGTAGCAGCAGCAAAAACAACAGAAAATAGAGAAAAGAATTGAATAGATTGACGTAGTTTCATCTAAATTGCATTTGCAAACCATTCTTATCAGCGTAGTTGGTATGTGATTTCTTGTTTCTAATTAAAAAATGTCTTTCCACTGCCGTCAGTTTGTTTTCTCTATATGGTCGTGATGCGTGCGCGTTTCCCCACATCAATATGGAGTGGGTTAGAAAAATGGCAGCATATTTTCCTCATCCATTTTCTTTGGCACTTTGGTCCTCGGGTTGAGGCTGCGCAGAAAAGCGCGCTATCTTTTTCGCACTCTTTCTTTCTGCTCGTTGACCGTTGACTGGTCCAAGGCGTGTGGCAATTTAGATTCGTGGTTTCCCATCACAACTTCTTCTTGTTCAGACCATTAGTACATGGGCATATATCGGACATTTCTCCATATCTCTCTCTCTTCTCCTACTGCATCTTGTCAAAAGCGTGCAACTTGCTTTGGATTTCGAGAGTTTCGCTGAAGTTGCCATGTTGCCACGTTGCATGTGTGCCTGCCACGCCTAGCCTAGCGCGTACATACAATGCACACACTCGCACCCACACACACACACACAAACAACGCCCAGTCGTTGCTATGTGCTCCGACAAGGCACTCTGGCAACTCTGGCTTTGCATGCAATTTTCCTACAATTTTCGTGGCAAATGCATTTTGCTGTTGTTGTTGTTGACGTTAGACGAAAATATTTGAGCTGAGAATCCATCATGTGGAGTCCATTGCTGTTGTTGTTGTTGTTGTTGTGTCGTGGTCATGGTTACGTTTCTAATTAAATTTTATTTTATGCCACCATTTTGGCGCCTTCCACTTGCAGCTTCTTTTTCAGCCTGCACTTGCTGCATCTAACATGCAACCAGCCAAGTGCAACAGCAACCGTTGTCCAACTCATCATCAACATCATCATTATTATCATCATCATCATCATCATCATCATCGTCGTCGTCGTCTCTTCGTAGCTGCCTTTTAGTTAAGAACGCGCTCGGTGTGCAAAATTTTGCCTGATTGCTCTTTGATGAAAACTCAATTATTGCGCTGTGTGCGTGGACTTTCGATTGCCAGGTCCTGTAACTGTAACTGTGCCTAGGTCCTAGGTACGTAAGTAACGCTGCTCTCTCCCTCTCTCTCTCTCTGCTAATTGAAATGCAGGCTGTGCCAGTGCCAGATCTGACATTAGCCACGCATTAGGCCTCATCGATCAAAGGCTGCGCAACTGCATCTCGTTATCAATCCTGTACAGAGCTGCTGCTCCTTCTGCCTACTCCTACTCCTGCTTCTCCTGGGCCAGCTCGCTTGAAATCTTATGCCAAAGTCCCAGCTCCACTGATGTTGTGCCCTGCAGCGATGGCGTGGCCAAAGTATTAATGATTCTAAGGTGATATGACGAATGGGTGATTAGGTTCTTGTCATTTACCCCCACCACTCCTGCCATTCACTGCCTCCGCAGCCCTGGCTGTGTGTGCCTCTCAATTTTCCTGGCAACAACAACAAGTTTTTGGTAAAAACAAACCCAAACTGGCTGGCTGCCTGAGTCCTTTTCAGCTGCCGCATACGCATCGTGACCAACTGCAGCAAGAGCTCCAGTTCCACCTACATCTTCTCCCACTCCGCCTCCTTTAGCTGCCTGCACAATTTCACCAATACTCGTATCCTGTTCCTCGCCTTTGGCTGCGATTTCTTTGCCATGCTTTTCCAACCTAGTCTAACACAGACACACACACACACACACACACACACACACACACACACACACACAGACACACACACATATGTGGTTGCATAGGAAAGAGCAGGAGCTGCAGCATCGGCATCACTTCTCCTCCTCCTCATTCTCTTGCTCCTTCTGTGCCTCTTTCTATACTCTTTCAGTTTGTTTTTGCATCGTTGTGGTCCTGTGCCTGTTTCCTCTTGCTGCCCCTCATCTCATCTCTCATCTCTCATCTCAGCTCCCATTTCGCTCCACATCTCCTGTCGTCCTGTGGCCATACATAGTTTTCTCTATTGAACATTTTACATATTAGAAATTTTGCAAATGGGCAACGTTGTGCGCCTACTGCATCCCTTCCTCCCCTCCCCTCTCTTTCTACCCTCTCTTCCCTATCCCCTTGACACACATGAGCAAAAAGTTATGTGCCCATTGCGAACGCCTACGTCTCCTTCTTCCCTCCGCTGTTCCCTCCCTCCTCTCTCCCGCAGCAATCCACAAAAAGGGGAACGCACACGCGTCCGTAGTTGAATTCGGCGTTGTCGTTGTTCTTGTTGTTCTTGTTGTTCTCCTTGTTGTTGTTGTTGTTCTCCTCGTCGTCGTCGTCGTCGTCGTTCTCGTCTCGTCGCCATTTCTCTGCCGTCGTCATCGTCATCGTCATCATCAGGCCGCGTCGCTATGGCTATTACAACGGACAGCTGTGGCACCCCCATGTTGCATGCCCCTTGCCCCCCACCAACCCCTCTCTTATTGCTATTGTTTTTGTTGTTGTTGTTGTTGAGCGGGTGCGGCTTTTGATGCTTTTGCATCAATGTGTGTGTGCGTGTGTGTGTGTGCGTGTGTGTGACTGCTGCACTTAGACAGCAGGTATAGACTGAGGCGACAGGATCTGTGCCCAGCATCATCGGCCTTCCTTCCCAAACAACTTTGTCCACGCTGACGAGAAACAACATCCAACATCCTGGTCACCCTTTATGCGTGCTCTATTGATAAACTGCACAGCGCGAAATTTAGCAATTGATTAAATAAATATATGAATACATTTCTTAGTTTATTAAATTAAAAGTGATACGAATTTTTCAATCTAATCAATCTTCCAGACACATTTAAGAAATAAACAGCAACAAAAATATTAGAATTTAAATAAGTAATAAGAGAATTAAGTATTTTTTATAATAATTTAATACATACTAAAATAATTTGAACAAAATTTGATATACGAGGGTACAACTAAGCATATATTTTAACCCAGACTTTTTTCCTATCCTAAATACAATAACTTGTGAATTTGTTTTTAATAAATTCATTAATAAAGTCGGAACTTTGTAAAGAAGCTAACCTTAGATTCAAATAATTTTTATCATCGATTTTTAAACCTATTTTCCTCTTATTTAACTCAGCACAAAATTTTATGAAAATCAAATATATAAAAGATGAAATTTATGCAGACTTGATTGTAATACACATTTTAATGACGGGTTGTTACTGTCGTAGTCTAGTTAAAATTTTTAATATAAATATTAATGTGAAGCAATGAAATAAGTTAATAATTAAAACGTTACATTGTTATACTTAGTTGTAAAATGATTACAGCTTAAACTTAAGAAATTAAATGCAATACAGCAAAACCAGATATTGACTTTCAACAAACTTATAGCTATAATCTGCTAAATGCTATTCTATAGAATATAGAATTCGAATTGATAGAATATATATATATATAATGTAAAAATTATTCATAACTTAACTTGACGTTGTCTCAATTATTTATTAATTATACTTAAAAGCGCAATCGCAACAAAGTTATCAAATGTTGTACAATTAAGTTTTAATTTATGCCATTTTTTATTTAGTTGGATTTTGAAAAATGCTTAGTAATTTGTTAAACTGTAGCGCCTAAAGGACGAACAGGCACCGAAAAAGCGTCGCCAATGTCGGTTGTACTTTGTCGTACTTTGCCTTTCTTCTGCTTCTGCTTTTGCTTTGCTCTTGGCTAAGCCGCTGCCTCCAACGCTTTTCAGTCTGACGTTGCCAATGTCAATGTGGCTGTTCTCCCCTCTCCCTCTTGTACCTCTTTTCCTATTGCACCCACACACACACACACAAACACAATCACGGCCTAAACAACGTCGCTGGCTGCCTTCTGCTACCAAAACTCCTAGTTTTCAAGTGGAGTGGCCAACAACTCAAACCAGTATCAGTTACGTCTCCTCCTACTCCTCCTCCTCCTCCCTTCCTTATCTCCCTTTCTCCAGTCGCTGTCATGAATCTTTCTCTATGTGTATGTATGTGTGTGTGTGTGTGTGTGTGTGCCATTGTATGCATGCATATTAAATTCAATCGAATGTATTCTCTATACTCGATGCTTGCCCTCATACATTGCGTTCGCTTCTTCTTTCTTTTTTGTTTTTTTTTTTTTGTTTGCTGCCTTTCGACTACTTCAATATTACGTATACGTAACGTTCGTTAGAAATAGGCGGAGTTATCAACGTTTTCAAGTTATAATAAAAATGCAACACATTTTACAGACATGCGACTATGTATATATGCCATATATGCATGTATTAGTGTGCTCACAAATCCACTAACATACACACACACACCTACACACACACACACACTTGAAGAGGCGCTCACTTATGACCCTTGCTCTGGTTCCGGCTACTTTCCATAGTTTTTTTTCTTCGTTATTGGTTTGGAGTGGCACAACCATTTCTTTCTATTTTATTTTTTTTTTCGTCATCATGGATGCTGCCACAGCGCTTGTTGTTGTTGTTGTTGCTGTTGTTGTACTTACTGTATATAAATACATACACAACAGACATTTTTTTGTTGCGATTTTTATTATTTTTCAATGCTCAAACTCGACGTCGCATAAAACTTGTGTTTTTGCTGCTGCTGCTGCTGTTGCAAAGGATTGTACCCCTCCCCTCCTGCCTTCCCTCCCCCCCTCTGCCTCCCCTTCGAGTCCATTGGACGCTGCTCGTTACAGTTTCCGTTGCTGAGAGCGAGACATTTTGCTAATGCATTGATTAAAATTGAATTTTTAATTAAAATATTGTGTTTGTACGAGTGCATGTATGTGTTTGTATGTGTTTGCTTATTTGTTATTGCTCTTCTAGTTTCGTTTTCTATATTTCAAGCAATTTAGACTTGACTTTGAGCAATAGAAAATGCAACGGAAATAAATCAATGCATTTTACAATATTTATTTATTTTGATTCGAGAGTCGTGTAAGTTGTAAATGCCATAAATCATTTGGTTTATTTGCATGCCACATTTGAAGCACTTTTCACTTTCCATTTGGCAACAACTTCGTACCATAATTGATGTTCACTTATGCCTGTAAACTCAATAAATCACATGCAATTATGCAAGCAAAGCATCCTTAAGGAATATTCACACTTTCACACCTTGCCACACATGCCAAAGAAAGAGAAAGAAAGAGATAGAAAGAGAGAGCGAGCGAGAGAGAGAGAGAGAGAGAGAGAGAGAGAGAGGTGAAGAAATGTCCAGACTTGCCACACTTCTTGCTGACCATAAAAGCCACAAGTGTATTTGGCAATAAATCTCCAATTGCTTTCTTATGCATCAAGCACAAGAGAAATTGAAAGGCTATTTACAGAAAATATTTTCTTTGCATTTATTTGCCAAAATATGCTTGGCCACAGAGAGACGCACACGCAGCGGGGAGGAGAGGGTGCTGAGAGGCAGAGGGAGAGGGAGAGGCAGGAGCTCTCTTTCTCAGTCGCTCCTTAATAAGTGAGCTAATAAATAAACAGAAAATTTCGACAGCAAATATTTACTTAAGCAAATGTTCAAAGATGTTTCACAAGGCAAAACTCAGGAATTTGCATATGTATGTGTGTGAGAGGAAGAAAGCTCATGTGTGTGTGTGTGTGTGTGGTGTCAAACCACAAACACCTTTTGCGTAAAATAAAGCAATCAAGCAAATAATGTTGCCACATTACACTACATATCAACAGTTTCCTGCAACAAGCAGAGCAAGACAGAAAGAGAGAGTGTGAATGAAAGAGAGCGCTAGAGTGTGTGTGAGCTTCTTTAATGGCAGACAAACACACACACACACACACACACATGATAAAATAGCTGGCAGGCTAAAATAAAATTGAAATCATGTCGCAAGCAACAACCTTGAGGAATGCCTTCACACACACACACACAAAGCAGAGACACACACACACACACACACACACATTGCGACAAGTGTCTGGCAGAATGTCTCGACTCTCGACGCGACTCAATTCAAGTTGACTTCACTTGTGTTGCAGACGAGGAACCAGAAGGAGCATCAGACTGAATCCTTCGTCTGGTTAGCCTTTCTGCCCCTTGCCCTTTGCCCCTTTTGCCCTCTGCTCTGTGTGCACTTTCACTTTTCACCTCCCAACGAGCGTGTTGTGTTGTTGTTGCAGACAACCAACTTCACATGCTGTGCCATATTTAACAAATTATCTGTAATTTCTCGAGTGCAGCCGCAACGTCGCCATCTTTGCCGGAGCACAAGCAGCAGACCAATGCCAATCTCTGTCCGTGGCAAACATTTAAGCAGCAAAGCCAAAGTCAAAGCCAGAGTCACAGCACATGCCACACCACACACACACACACACACACACACATGCACACAGACAGAGAGAGAAAAGTCTTAGTATATGTAATATCTAATTTTAATATTTCCCAAATTAACTAGATTTACATACAGATTTAATTTAGACGTCTAGCAATGATAAAAATGACGGATAAATTTTACAGTGATGGCCAAAAATTAAATTTTCTAACTAACTGATATTTTGATGCAGAATCAATATAGAGGCCAAATAATGATCAATATGGTATTGCGCATGAAAATCGGTTAAGTTTTGACAAAGTTATGACAGTTTGAAGTTTTTGATAAAGTGTCAAGGGGAAGGTATGGAAAAATAGGACAGTGATGACCAAAAAATCGAAATTTCCAACTAACTGATATTTTGATGCAGAATCAATATAGAGGCCAAATAATGATCAAAATGGTATTCCGCATGAAAATTGGTTAAGTTTTGACAAAGTTATGAGAGTTTGAAGTATTTGATAAAGTGTCAAGGGGTAGGTATGGAAAAATATGACAGTGATGACCAAAATATTGAATTTTTTTACTAACTGATATTTTGATGCAGAATCAATATAGAGGCCAAATAATGATCAAAATGGTATTGCGCATGAAAATCGGTTAAGTTTTGACAAAGTTATGACAGTTTGAAGTTTTTGATAAAGTGTCAAGGGAAGGTATGGAAAATAGGACAGTGATGACCAAAAAATCGAAATTTCCAACTAACTGATATTTTGATGCAGAATCAATATAGAGGCCAAATAATGATCAAAATGGTATTCCGCATGAAAATTGGTTAAGTTTTGACAAAGTTATGAGAGTTTGAAGTTTTTGATAAACTGTTAAGGGGTAGGGTATGGAAAAATATGACAGTGATGACCAAAATATTGAATTTTCTAACTAACTGATATTTTGATGCAGAATCAATATAGAGGAAAAATAATGATCAAAATGGTATTCCGCATGAAAATCGGTTAATTTTTGGCAAAGTTATGGCAGATTGAAGTTTTTGAAAAAGTCTTAAGGGGTAGGTATGGAAAAATATGCCAGTGATGACCAAAAAAGTGAATTTTCTAACTAACTGATATTTTGATGCAGAATCAATATAGAGGCCAAATAATGATCAAAATGGTATTCCGCATGAAAATCGGTTAAGTTTTGACAAAGTTATGACAGTTTGAAGTTTTTGATAAAGGGTCAAGGGGTAGGTATGGAAAATATGACAGTGATGATCAAAAAACTCAATTTTCTAACTAACTGATATTTTGATGCAGAATCAATATAGAGGCCAAATAATGATCAAAATGGTATTCCGCATGAAAATCGGTAAAGTTTTGGCAAAGCTATGGCAGTTTAAAGTTTTTAAAATAGTGTTTACGGAATTAAGCAATCGATATCGTCGATAGCTAGATATATTGAGCTTTGATTACAAAATACTTGATTTTTTCGCTCAGTGCACACACACACACACTTACACACACACGCATACACATGCTGAGAGTGTGGCGGCAAGCCACTTGTCAAGATGGATAGCACAGCAGTCCTTCTCATGCTCATGTTCAGGCTCTTGCTCTTGCTTATTCTCGTCCTCGTCCTCGTTCTTGTCCTCATCGTCGCCGTCGACGTCGTCGTTGTCTGAGAGCCAGCCGGGATTTTGGGCTTCAAGCAGCCGCAAATGCTTAACTTCAGACACACTCACACACACACAGAGAGAGAGAGAGAGAGAGGGGGGGGAAAGGAAACAAAGTAGGCGGACTTCAGACAGTTGGGCAACCACAGCCGCATTGCTGGCAAGGACGTCAGTTCAGGCCAGAAGGAAGTTGTTTGTGGGTCGCCTCTGACATTCAAGGCTGACCGAGAAGCGTCCGACCCCTTTTAGCCAGAACGATTATTGTCGTTATTGTTGCTGCTGCTCTTTCTCTCTCTCTCCCTCTTTATCTCTTTCTCGTTCTCTCTGTGGGTGTCTCGCAAGATGAAAGGCACTTGGCATTCATGACCGTCCAAGCGGCTGCCTTTTGCCCCAACACTTTCAGCATGCAACAACAGCAACAACACAGGGTGGCTTCTACAACAACAACTACAACAACAACTTTTGCTGCTTCTGCTTCCGCTGCTTCCAGGCCAACTCCTTTTGAATGCGCCGGCTAAATGACCTTGAGCATTACAGTTGAACGTTTGTCATGGCTGTGCCACAGTCTCTGCCTCAACGCCTGCCTCTACTCCTGCCCCTGTTCCTGCCCCAAATCCCGCAACTACAGTCTGTAGTTGCTTCTGCCGGCTAAGCACCCGCTTTTCTATGGCTTTTGGCCACTCCCATTTAACTGCAGCAGCCAGGACTCGAGTAAAGTGATGTGTTAAGCTGTTAAGTGCCAAAGTAATTGTTTTCTTTCAACATCAACATCCACAACAGCAACAACAACAACAACACCAAGTGCAACTGCAACTGCAACTTTGACATCCCTTTCACTTGCCACTTGACCTTGAGAGCTGAGGCGGAGCCTTGTGGCTGCTTGGTTAACTTCAGTTTGTTTTTGCCCTGTTGCCACTTGGCCACTTGCCACTCGGTCTGCTCGTTGCAACAACTGTGATGTGGCATGGTGCAGTTATAGTTTCTTGTAATTCAATCTTGATTAAGTTGCAAGCTGACATGCCTTTCATTTGCCTTGCAAGGATACGTTGCAGGCACTTCAAGGCGTGGCATAGTCGAACGGGTTTTAAGAAACATTCAAATATGAGACGCCTTGCAACAAATTCTTGACTAGATGATAAATAAGTTGAGTCCAAGATGAGCAATTTATCTTATAATGATAGTTAATGGAGTTTTTTCCTATATCTTTTAAAAAAAGCTATTTAAAGTGACTTAAAATGATAATAGAAATTCCTCATTTTATATGTTCTAGAAATAATTTTAAACGAAAACTGTACAGGTTAAACAAATATAACTTGTTCAAAGTTCTTAATTAAAAAGATTTTGTGAACACCTTAAGAAATTTCATTTGAACATTTAACATTATCCACTATTTGAATCCGATCCCGTATAGACTCCATACATGACATTAACTCTTAACTATCTAATCGGTACAATTAAGAGTTATATTGCAGATAAATCCTGTTACTGAAACATATTTTTCTGCTCTTCAAAATATTAAAAACAATTACGAACTGTCAATCAAAATTATCATTATGTTTGCAGGAATGTATTACTGCTACCGATAAGATCTATTTTACCTTATAGTCCATGTCCTTATTTTTTTATCATTTCATTTTTTTATCATACTGTAACTAATAATATTTTTTTACCTTATATATCCGTATTTTTATTTATTCTATCATTTCAAAACTAAAATATATAAACTCTTCTTCTTTTTTGTATCTCTCTCAATTTCTTACTCCCTGTCCTCCATTCTAATTATGCCGATGAAACCAATCATTTCCAAAGATAAAATCATCTTATAGATAAAACTTGGCACAGATGCTACGCTATTTTAGGTTCTGATGAATCAATCTTCAGATACTTACCATTCTTTGCCACATTTTCGCATTTATTTCTTATCTGGCAGACATTCCATAAATGATAAAACACAATTTTGATTATTTTTTTACATTTACTTCTTCACTTTTATTCTGTTTCAGTTTTCATATAATTTAGTTTTATCTAAAATAATAATGATAAAGAACATACAAGACATATGCACTTAAATATTGTAGTTGTATGTGTGTTAGGTGTGTGCTGCACTGGGACAGTGTGTTTGTGTGTGGTGTGTCAGTGTGAGTGTGTGTTGTCTGTATACATACATACATGAAATTAGCTGTAAATATGTGTACTCTATAAGTAATATTAGATGCATTATTTAATCGTACTTTTCAGTTATTCACGAATATTTCAATAGAATAGAAGATGTGCGACCCATGAGTACGATGAGTGTGTGTGTGTGTGTGAGTGTGTGTGTGTGTGTGAGTGTGTGTTAACTAATATTAAGTGAATGTTGTCCTACGGCTATGGAAATTTGTACATTATTTACAATTACATTTGGAAATACAATTACTTGACATACATCATATCATAATATATATATATATAGGCATGTTTATCGATTATAATATAGTATCATTAATATATTTATATAATTACTTGCTTACCATTCTAAAGACAACATTGCGTATGTGTAATGTGAATGAATATTTATGTGTTTGCTGTGTGTGAGTGTGTATGTAAGTGTGTGTGTGTGTGTGTGCTTAACTAAAGTAAACTACATTTAAGAAATGCACAAGTCTCTATATCTAACTGTATTTGTATCATTTTATAATATTATCTTTTAATTATTTTCTTTATTATTAATTTAATTCTTATATTGTTTCTTTTTTTTTTCGATATTGGCAAAGAATAAGGCGCATAAGAAAACAAATGCATTCAAAATAAATAATATAGGCGAGATCTTATCCTTACAGGAAAGTTCCGAAGTGCATGTGTGTGTGTGTGAGTGTGTGTGTGTAGGGGATTGTAGAGTGGGGGGGTAATACTCGTACCGTTATGAACTAAGCCTAGACTAAAACTAAGCATAATAAAAACCAGTTAGCAACTTGAACTAAGCACTTAGCAGGCTAAACACTAAACGTTGGGGTTAAAATAACAGTCCAAATGTGTTTCCGTTGGCTTCTTCAAAAGAACCAACCCAAACCATTATCCTCTCTTCTTCCTATTCCTCTTCCTCCTCCACTACCTCTCTCTCAATCCTCATGTGGCAACTCTGTGGTCTGTTGCTGCTCCAGCTTGATCTTCATCAGCGGCGACTCCCGCACTCCAGTTGGAGCATATGCAGCCGCTGCTGCCGCCGCTGCCGCTGCTGCGCCGGCGTTGGCGTCGGCGCTGGCAAAGAGCTCACTCATGTCCTGGCCGGGAAAGAAGTCCTCGAAGCGTGGACTCTTGTTCACCGACTTTTGGAGCAGCCCATTGGCAATTGCCTCGAAGTCAATGCCAGCGGGCAGACTCTCCAGAAAGCGCTTGTTGTACGCATAGCTGGGATGCTCCTTGGCCTGGTGTTTGCTGTAGTGCGTGGAATAGGGCGACGCGGCGCCTGGTCGACTGGATGAGGCGCCATGTCCTGACGCCGATTTGCTGCCCGCCGATGAGTTCGAGCCACGCGATTGATTGCCATATTGTCGCGCATGCATCGCCTCCTTCAGCTCCCGATCTCTGGACATCTCACGCTCCCTCTCCCGCTCCCGGGACAGCTCTCTCGCATAGCTGGCGGCACTGGGATGCATTGCAGCGCCTGCGCTGCCACCGCCGCTGCCGCCGGAGCTGCGCTGATGCGGCGCCTGCTGCGAGGGCATCACATTCAGACCCGGCAATCCCATCAGTCCCAATGCACTCAAGTCCGGCAGATTCTCCGAGCCGCGTCTTTCGTTCTGCTGATGCTTTGCCGCTGCCACCGCCGCCGCCGCCGACACCTGATCTTCAATCTCTGAGCGTTGCAAATACGCCGGCGACTTGTACATGTTCATGGACTGCACATGTGGCGACTGTTGTGGCTGCTGCTGGGACAGTATCTGACGCCGCAGCGTCTCTGTCATCGTGCTGAGCGGGTTGCTGCTGTCCGGCGGAGCCAGCGCGGCATTCTGGGCGGCCATCTTAGCTGCCGCACTGTGGTAACCATTGGCTGCCGCCGAGTTGCCAGATCCAAAGTGAGCCTAGAGTAGATATTAAATAAAGCACAAAAACGTTGGGGAAATGTCTTAAAAAATCGAATCTAAATTGATGATAAAATCTGCTTTCTACCATCGTTTATTTGGTATATTCTCAGCAAATGAAGCTATAAATAATTAAATAAAGGTCAAGAACATCAAATGGTGTTTACTTAATAAATTTTAATGTTTAAATAAACAAATTGAAAATTAAATAGTATTTGTGAGTTTATAAAACTTCACTGATATTTATCGTCGATTAAAAAAATGTCTTCAATTTTAATCGCAAGTTATCATTATAATAAAATGTATAATATAATAACAAATAAGCAATTTGAGAGAGTTGATAAAATTTATAAAATTTATTTTGCTAGTAAACAAGACAATATTTAAATTTATCATATTGTTGAAATATTTATCTAGAAACTGATGTTTAAATTCTTTTCTTAATGTACATTTGACTACTTATATAATTTATGTAATTATAATTTTTTTTTTTAGTATTCCACTTATTTTGATAGAGTCTAATTATTTAAATTTTTTTTTTTTATCTAATAAGGAAAAATTATTCAAACAATTTATAAAAAGAATATGCAAATGGATATTTAAATTAACTATCGAATTTTGCAAACAAAAATGATTATCAATAATATTGATAATTTTGCTACATAAAGTATCTTGTAGATACAATTCAATTAATTAAGATATAAGTACTTACGCCATGCGCTTGTCCATTGGCATACTGATGCGCTCCCATATCCTCCTTGATCTCGCGATAGTCACGGAATACCACAGCCTTGATGACGCTGCGGATCAGCTCCTCCGGCCACATGCCGAGCAGAATGCGCTGGGGTCGACCACGTGCCTTGGGTCGGGGATCGGTGCCGCCGTCGAGGGAGGGTCCCAGCATGTTGTGGACACGATTCGCATAGAGCACGAATGTGGGATAGGGTATGTCATATTTGCGAGCTGCCTGGGATAGGGAGAGTCCCTCTTTTAGGACACTAAATATGGCCTCGGCCATGGCTTCCGGGCGCCATGATTTGAGTGGGCCACGCTCACGAAAGCGCAGCTGTTGCACCAGATTCTGTTGGTTGGTATTCCAGCATTTTTGCCACATGGACTGCAATTGATATTGGTAGCTGTCTGCTAGTAGGGGGGCAAAAACGAAACAAAACGTATTCCAAACTTAGTTTGTGCCGTGTCCGAGAGCTATGCTAATTGTCTCAAAGGAAGTTGCAAGTTGCATAGACTTAAATAGTGTGTGGACTGTCACTTACCCGCCACAGATGTGCCTGTTGCAGGAGCACCCATCCAGCCATGTCCGCCGGTCTCAATCATTTTGGCCTGCAAATGGAAAGACGATAAGGAAAACGTCGTTTAGTTTGTTTTCTTTGAAGACATTTCTGCTGCCACAAAGGCCGCACCGCTTGGCAAAATGTTGGCCATAAAAGTTTATTAAAGCCATAAATGTTGGGCCAAAGCTTTTTCGTATGCAAACGCCAAAGCAAATTAGTATACAAAGTTGGCAAACCATTTGCCTCCCCTTCACATTCACTTGCTGCCTTCTTTTGTCTTTGCCCAACAACTTTCAGCGTTTTTATGGCCAACAAGGTCCCAAATACTCATATATACACAGCAACTATTTATTTATTACTATTGGCCATTATTAGATATTCAAGTTATCTGTCTATCTCCCTCTTAGTCTCTAACTAGGTATCTAAAGATTGTCATACTTTATTTTCTATAAATTAAACTATTTATAATTTTTTGTATTATAATTTATACATTAAAATTCGATCCATTCGGTTAAACTATATTTTAATATATAAAAAAACAAATATGCGCATTTTTTTCTTATCAAAATATTTACTTGGCCAACAGTATAATCTATCTATACTCTTAGGAGCCGCAAATTTACGCCAACTAAAGCAAAAAATAAAAAAAACTCCTTAGCTGTAATTGAGGCAGCTTTTAATATTTATTAATAAACACGTAAAAAAAAGTAAGCGGAAAATGTAAAAAAAATGGCTAAATAAATTAAGGCAAAGCCGCAGTTAATTTCTAGATTAAGCCCAGGCCCCATTTGCACTTCGACTCGCCAGGGCATAGACAAAAAAAAAAAAAAAAAAAATACAGAAAAGAAAAGTTAAATTGATGCACGTTCCGTTCGCTTCGTTCGTGCCACAGCGAAGGATTCATTGCCTACCGCTGACCAGCCAAAGTTGACGCCTACTTTCCTGCCCCTCATCCCCTCATCATCCACTCTTCCACCCATCACCTGGCCATGTCAGCGGCCCAACTGCACAAAGCCATGCATTTTATATGGGGCCAACAACAAGCGCTATACAAATTATGTGAAGCGGCAACAAAAAGAATCAAAAGTGAGAGGGAGAGGGAGGGCGAAAAAAAAAAACAATATAAATATAGTGTAAGTCTTAAATATTTGAAACTAGGTGGTGCCACAGTTCATGCCCCATGCCGCATGCCTCATGTTGCATTGCATTTGTTAGACGTCGGCCATGTTAAGGAAAAAGGTCATAAAATGTATGAATAATTGAAATTGGAAAGTCGGAAGCATTTTTTGCATTTTTACAGGCAAACCCTATATACATATATATGGGATACCTTTTAGAAAAAGGGGAGTTGGGGGGCATATGTTAACGATTGCGAACGAGCCCAGCCCAGATATCAAAGTGGCGTTAAAAACGTTATTTTATGTTAAACATTTTGTTAATGAAGCGTCAAATAGTCTTGTTTTTTGTTGTTTTTATACCCTGTATATATTACAGAAGCAGGGTGTAAAAACAAATGTGGCAAAATATTGTAAAATACAGAAAATTTAAAATAATGTTTACTATTGATGATATAAATAGTATATTTCAATCATTTTTTACTCGTTTTAATGTGAAGTTTATATCCTGGAAATTTCATTACAATTTAATAATAATTGTGGAAGTTATGATAGTTTTAATCAAAAAAAATTCAAAGTTGAAGGGTATTTCTAAGTGGATTATATTCGACTACAACTTTTGCTACTTGTTTTCAGTGTGCTTACAGCTTATAATGAGAAATACGCCTGTCTGTCAAAACTTATATAAAAAGTGTAGAGCTTTAAGTAATTATAGTTTGACACAGTAGTTTACTGGGTACAGTTAAACAGCGACAGATGTATTACTTACAATAATAATTAAATTATTAATCATTCAACTACAAATAATGAGCACTCAATCATACGCTCCAGACAGCAAAGCTTTGAAAGCACATCATAAAAGCTTTAAGCGAGCTTAAAAATAATACATATTTAAATCGTAAAGTTCACATTTCGAAATTTTTGGCAAGACTGTATTGTCTATTACGGGTAATTTGTAGTTGTATGTTGCAAGAACAATATAATGATTTGTCTGCCACATTAAGCTGTTGGTGTTGGTGTTGGTGTTGTAATTTTAAGTGTTATTACTCGTATTATTATGCTCGGTAGTTCTTCAAGTCGGCTGCTCTTAAAACAATTGCTCACAATATGGGAATCCATTAGTCACTTACATCGTAAATTCGCCAGTCACTTGCCAATGCATTATGGCGACCTTTTAACCTCCCTCTACAGGAGTGGGGGTAGTGGCAGGGGCAACTGAGCTACGTCTAACAATTATAAGACTCACAATACATATAATAAAATATTGCTAGCGCTCTTGCTGTGCTCAAAAATGTTTAATTAATTAAATTTTCAATTTCCCGCCAGCAGCAGCAGCAGCAACAGCAATAACAACAACAACAACAACTGGAACAAGTGACTGCCACGACGTTTCTCATACTCAACAAAAACAAATTTGAAGCGTGCGCGCATTCAACTTTCTTTCAACTCATTTAATTTAATTTGCGGCGCTTCGCTGCTGCTGCCTCTGCCTCTGCCTCAGTCGCTGCCTCAGTCGCCGTCGCCGTCGCCGTCGCTGCTGCTGTGGCTCATCGTCTTCTTGTTCTTGCCAATTACTCATCGTGTGCACGCCCCATTCACATAATAATTTATTTAATTAACTTTTTCGCTTCAACAAATTTCTATAAAAAATATATTGATTTTTGTTCTAGAATATTTTCAATATTTTTGTTAGAACATAGCTTACACATACACATATCTTGCTGTGTGTTGGTAATAAAATATAAATTTATACCAGGTTCTCTCACACTCACATTTGCCATCAATCCAAATGCAGCCACTTCTCTGCCCTTGCCCTTAACTCTCTCAATCGTTCACTCTCCCTCACTCACTCGCTGCCTCACTCTCTCACACACACACTGATAAAAAAAATGTTCTAAAATCAAGATTTTGGTCTCAGAACTAAGATTTTTGGTCTAAAAAATGCGTCGAGAACATAAAATTCTTGAATTAAGAGAACACATCTTGATTTTAAGAACATTTTAAATAAGACCAAGTTCTTATTTTAAGAATAAATGTTCTTAAAATTAAAATCAAAAAATAAAATAAATGAAAATTATTTTTTATATTTTTATTATTTTTATTTTTAAATTTTGATTTATTTATATTTTTTCTGTGTTAGTAATTTTATAAATGTTTTTTTAATTTGTTACGAGGGGGATTCGAACCGCCGCCTACTGCTTCACAACTGAAGCGGCCTCTCTAACCAGAGCGCCACGGTGCCATCATTTGTTTGACACGAAATAGTACCTATTTATACTTTCCTAACAATTTAAGATTTTTGTTCTTATATTAAGATTTTAAGGTTTTTTAGATTAATAATCTTAGTTTAACTAATTTGGTCTTAAAATAATCTTATTTTAAGAACAAAATATTTAAGATGAATGTTCTTGATTTTAGAACTTGGTCTTTTTTTTCAGTGCACGTGCCTTTCAACAGCCTTCAAGTTTCCACGATTTCTCGCCTTCTGGCCCCCCTGCTCCTGCCTCTCTTCTCACACTCGCCATAAAACCCGTTGGATTCTAATGCAATTTTAATTTTATTTTTCAAGCGAGCACATAAACTCGACACCCCCTTACACCCCCCTACACCCCTCTCTTGTACAGATACCAATTCCAGCCCAATACAGCTCTGTGGTATGCTCGATGGGAAGAGGGTGTAGAGTTTTCAAGGGCCAGGGGGTTAACACTATGAGTATTAAACTACAGTCGCGTCCAACTTAGATGGGCTGGGTCGAGTCCTTTCCCCCTTTTCCCCCCTCCCGCCGCTTCACCTTGTTTGTTGCCTTAGAATTACTTTGGATGTAGTTTTCTGTTTTTGCTTGTAGTATATTTCTTATATTATATAACACTTTATTTATTATTCATTTTCGATTCGTGCTTTTACTGTGGCAGCGACGTCGACGACGACGTCGACAGCGGCGTCTCAAGTTTGTTATTTCTCTTGTCTGCAACTTGCTCACCACAATCTCCTTTCCTCCTGCTGTGCATGACACTTCCCACCACCAACACCAACACCAATACCAATACCACCACCTGCTCCAAGTTGCTTTTGTCGGTTTTCTTGAGTTTTGTCTGTCTGCGTTTGCTGAGCGCCTGCTGCTTCGTAGCCTTCACTACTACTACTACTACTACTACTACTAATACTACTACTACTATTAGTAACTACTCTCTCTCACTCTCTCTCTCTCTCTCTCTCTCTCTCAGTAGTATTCCTGCTCATTCATTCATTTATTTATATTACTCAGCCAACCACACGCACACTTCCCGCACATTTTGCACTCTCATCCTAATCCTGCTCATGTTGTCTGTCTCTCTGTCTCTCTGTCTCCCTGTTTCTCTGTCTCTATCTTTGCGTTCTTCTTGTGCGACCGCGTCTTTTATCCGCGTCTTGCGCCCGGTTTTATAGTTTTTGCGCTCATGCCATTCATTAATTTTATAAGAAGCAATGCTTGGCATAATAAATAATTAATTTAAATGGAATGGGAAGAGACAGCGAGACGAAGAAAGAGCGTAGACGTAGACGACTTCAAAATGCGACAAAGTATCTACAACTACTTCTAGAACACTCAAGTCCTCCCAAGTTGTCGCCATTCTGTCGCACATTTCGACAGTGGGTAACAGATGTAATGACAGTCGAGTATCCCCCAATCTGTATCTATGATAATTTTTAATGAATTTCTGTTGAAACTCAATTTCAGCAATACAATGTTTATTTAAATGGGGAGTATACGAATAATTTTATAATAAATCAATCGAAATATGATTAAAATAAGTAAAGATCACAAGTTTTGAATGGATTTTGAAAGTATTCCACATAAACATAGAATTATTATGAATAGTCTTTTAAGCTAAAATTAATATGGAAAATTTAAGAAAAAAATTAAGATTAAAGTAAAAGAGGATCACAATAAAAGTTTTCCACATAATTTTTCAAAAACTACACTCTATGAAATAAGCATGTTAATACACAAGTTAATAGTTCATTTTTAAATAAATTCTGTGTATTTTCAAAGTTTTCAAACAGTTGAAAAACTTTGAAACTACAAATGAAAATGGCATTTTACTGCCTATCAAATAGGTAACTCTATTCTGTAGTCTGAAATTGAATTGCCCGGCTGTTAGCCAACTGTGCAGAGAGAGCAGAGCTCATCTTTACTTAACTGTGCAACTTCTTTGCTTAACTATTCAACTCCTTGGTGGATCCGCAAGACAGTCCATGATGGTGGCAAGCTACAGCGCCAGCTACGGTGGCAGTGGCAGCAACAACTAAATATTTAATAGTATTTTATTGCACGAATTTCACATAAAATATGCATATTAGCTCAATGCATTATTCATGAAATAATGTGAAAAACACATTTCGCGGAGGGCAAAGCCGCAAAAGGAGCTGAACTCGGACAGAGAGGAAGAAGAAGAGGGGGGGGAGGAAAGTTGAATATTTGTAGGTGTGCGGTATATTCAACTTGTAGTATATGTTATTTCTTATACTTTTTATATAACTGTACATATATAATGTATTATGTATATCTGATGTGTATGGAAATGCAAGAAACAATGTAACAAACAATTGCAGTGGCAATTTCTGAGCAAGGAGTTGCACTTGGACGCAATGTGTCAGCAGCAATGCTACAACAGCAACAACAATTGTAACAACAACAATTGTAACAACAACTAAAGTAATTGTAGTAATCATAAAATCAAGTGCGAGTGCATGTTGCCTCTCTCGCCTTCTCTCGCCTCTCTGCGCTTCTGTTTTCAGTTGTATCTGAGTTTACAATGAAAGTTTTGTTTGCTGCAACAACAACAACAACAACAACAGCAATAACAACACTTACAATATAGCCAACAATAATTTAAATGCAATAAATAATTATACGCCAAGTGTTGAGTGCAGCGCGCATTGAGGTGTGTCAGGTTCGCCAGCCAACTAACCAGCAGCCGACAACCAACAACCGACAACTAAAATTACAATAAAACATTCAAATGGGGGCACACTCGACTTCATTCAAACACACAGTGCCAAGCCCAAATAAAATACAAAAAACACAGCTACAAAAAAAGTTACTTCACTATGTTACCCCTATTACTATATTCCTTCAAGTCACAGGCACGACGAACTTCTAACTATCTACCCCTCTTAACTCGGACTCGGTCTCGGCACTTGAGCTGAGACTCGGACTCGGACTCAGAGTCGAACTCAGAGTCGGAGTCGGAGTCGAGCTGCTAGAGCAACAGACAGCAAGGAAAAGTTCACGGTTAGCGATGACAACGTGTCGCAATCTTATTTTTAAGAGTATTATTTATTTTGTCTTAATTAAACCAATATATTCTAAATACATACTTCATGAGAAATCTTGAGATTGCATTTAAAAATTGTTTTTATTGCAATGCAGAAAATTTAATTAATATTTTAATCTGATCTAATAAAAATAATGAATGAAATAATGAAAAAACTTTGAAAAAATCGATAAAGGATATGAGAAATTATAGGAGATCAACAAGTCGATGTATTTATATGTTCATTTTAGACTTCCTTGTAACTTTAAACCACTTACTTTAAATCTATTTATTCGCATAAGCATTCTCGAGTACTATATGCTGATTTTAACAGACTTTGACAAGTAATGAACATTGAGTCTTCTTTTTGAAATATTCAGAATTTTATTTTCAACTATTTGGCGTATAGCAACAAAAATAATACTTCCTATTAAGCTAATTGGATATTTTGAATTTTTTAAAATTCTTGCAACATATCTTGGATTAATTAAATTTTATTTTATTTAAAATTACGGATCAATTACATTTAAATCTATCCCAAGGCATTTTAAAGTTTTAAATATAAGAAATAAATAAATTTATTAATTTGATAATTTAAATCTTAATTTGTGTATAATTGTAAATTTAATTATCATACAATTATTTTGTTCAACGTCTTCTATTTGAGGCTTAATATAAAATAGCCACGAATGAAATGGAGTCGGTAGAATAATTAAATTACAAAAGAAGAGCAATCTATTTAAATAATTAAGAATTATATGATTCTCTTATTTTTATGAATATAAGTACTAGTTCACGCTGCCATCGATAAGGGCAAGTCCTTGCAACATTGCAATGTGTTGCCGTTTATTGCAGTTCTTGTTGTTATTTTTTTTGTTTTGTTTTTTATGTTGTTGCTGTTGTGCTATTTACTTTAGCTATTGTTGTTTTCAACTGTTCTCTGCTGTCGCTGTTGTTGTTGGTAATTGCAACTTTTTCCATTCTGTGTATTTCTTTTTTTCATGTAATTTTTTTGTTGCCACATTTTATGGCGCCACGCTGGCTGTTGTTGTTGTTATTGTTGTTGTTGTTACTTCGCTCGCTCACGTTGTTTGTTTGTTTGTTTGTTTCGAAGTAAAAATTAACCTTTTGCAAATAGTAATTTATTGTTTTTAGCATGCAGGATAATGAGGATATATGGCCGACAGTCAGCGACTGCCTTCGTTTGTCCTGCCAGCTATTTAAAGCTTACACACTCTGTTGTTTGTTATTGTAATGACTGCGTACCTTAACAGTTAGTCAGAGCCTTGCGTGTTCTTTGAGCTGATTGAAAGTGCAAGCAGGCAGAGACAGAGAGAGAAAGAGAGAGAGAGGGGGGGGAGAGTCACAGTTGCAAGTGTGAAAATGACTGCACACGTTCATTAAATATTAATTCAATATTGCTCGAGACAAGAATAAAAAAATATATGTATATATTAAAATAGCTGCCCCACGTCATCATCATTAGTTACAACGAGCAAATCTTGCATGTCCTGTCAAAGCAACATGCACATGTGGCAAGTGTTTTCCATATGAATAAGCGAGCAGCAAAGTAAATACCAAGACAGGAAGACACAAACACAGACACAGACACATACAGAAACAAAGACAAAGACAAAGCGAAATGCCAAAGCAGGAAACGCAGCGAATTCTGCATTTCGGTCAAGCGCACAGATGTATGCTATGGTATTTGAGCTCTTGTGCGTGATCACACACGCACACACACACACTCACGCACGCACATTATTGTTAAGTTCGCCTAGAGGCGCTGCTGCGGCCAATCGAATCGGCCAAAAGCCAAAGTCCCCCCTTCAAAGTGAACAAAAACTGCAATGTCTGCGTGTGTGAGTGTGTGTGGTGTGTGTGTGTGTGCATACATTGTGAGGCACTGTATGTGCACTCGCATAAACCCTTGAAATAATATTTAATATTTAGAGAGACATAAATATTAAATGAAATGCCGCTATGTTACTTAGCAAAATCCAATGCTATGCAAAAAGGTAAAACAACTTTGCCCCCGATCTTATCCCTTTTCTCTTTCGCTTCTCTTCCACACCTTTCTCATATACACCTTGTATAAAACAAGAATTACAGCTAACACATTCCAGCGTTATTATTTCTCTGCTTTTTTTCTATCTATATATATGTGTGTGTGTGTGTGTGTGTGTGTAGATTTGCATGTTTGCAGCTGTAGGCGAAAAACTGCAGCCCAACTATATAGTACGAGTATTTTAGAGGCATGCCACGATTTTCTTTAGCTGCCAAAAGGGGAAAGGTGAGCAGTTGGGGGAAGGAGGAGGGAGGGGGGGAGGGTAGAGAGAGTCGCGCACATTTTTAGTTTCAGTTTCAGTTGCAGTTTGAGTTTGAGTTTGAGTTGCTGTTTTGTATTTGATACCTTTGGGAAGTTGTCGAGGCGAGTCGAACGTCGAACATCGTTGGGGCCAAAACGAAAATCTTATAAAATATGCACAGCCTCTGTAATTTCTTATTTAAAATGCCATTAAATTTTTTGAATAGCATAGAGAGAGAGCAACAGAGAGAGAGAGAGAGAGAAAGGGAGGTAGAGATAGAGAGAGAGAGTGAGTCTAAAACAGAGCGCAGCATGCAACTCGGGCACCCTGGGTAAATAGAGGCGCGGACCTGGACACAGTTATTACTATGCAACGTGCAGCGTGCAACGTGTGTGTGTGTGTGTGTGTGCCTGCGACGAGGTTAGACAAATATGGTTTGGTTTGGGTCTCTGATCCTGCAGCTGCCGCAGCTGCAGCGTCTGTTTGAGGTGCTGGCCATGTGGGAGTCACTTCGAGTCGAGTTGGCCAACTTTTAAAATGCATATTTGATTGTTTTTCATAGGCATAGGTTGTTGCAGTTGCAGCGCCTAAATGCATGCAACGCTGCCAAGTGCAGCTCATTAAAGTGCCAAACTGGTAACCGCTGCAACACATGCATCTTTTATGCAGCCAATTGTCACACACACACACACTCGCACACACCCACGCACACACATCAGCTGTCACATGTATATTCAATGTGCAACTGTCTCGGCAATTGTATCTACATGTGGCAAGTTAATATTGATTTGGTCAAGCGAACGTTGCATTCGCGCGCTATGCTTAAGATAATTAATATCATACACTAGTATGTGTGTGTATCTGTGTATCTGTGTGTATGTATGTATGTATGCCTCGCCACAAAGCTTCAATTCTCTCTATCTCTAACTGCATCTGTATCTATATCTATATATATTCCGCTGTCTGTAACTGTCAGTTTGATTTGCAGGACGCATTTCTAAAATAATTACAAATACACACGAATTAAATTTGCATTAGAGCCGCAGCCAATTAGCGTTGGCAGCAGCTTTTGGCCAACCAACCAGCTAAGTAAGCAGTTGACCAGGCTTTCTGCCTCAGATTTAGTTTGCTTTACTTCGTTCACTGCAGAATACAAAATTCTGTTTAAATTATACTCATAAACATTTCGTATTCATTTAAAATTCTTATGCTAATTCTCTACTATTTGTTATTGTATTTTTTTTGTTGTTTTGTTTTTAGCAATTAAATAAAAATTGCCTTGGCGAGCCATAAAATAATTTTCTTAACGCGAAATATATGGCATTATATATTAGCTGATGTTTGGATTTCAATAAAGATTTGTGCCTCAATATTATGCAGATATATATACATTTAAAATGTATATCTATATAGCAACAATGTTATAGAAATAGCAATCACAGCAACAACAAAAAGGCTGCGTCATTTTTATTTGTTTCGCTTCAAGTGCAGGAAATTGTCTGTAGCCCATTTAAAAATAAACAATAATAAAATAAATAATTAAGAAATACGCTTTTTGTGCTTAATTATAAACAAAAAGCGCGACTGCCAGTATTATTATTATTATTGTTGTTGCTGTTGTTGTTGTCGAGAAATTTGTTGAAACTAAAAAAAGAAGCATTACATAAACGCTCGAAATAAATAATAATAAGTGAATCATTGTGAATGAAAAGCATCAACAATAACTACCGCAACACGCGCAGCTCAAATTAATAATATAAATATAAATGGCAAAATTATTAATATTATCTTCGTTTTTTTTTTTGCGATATTTGCAGTTTTATTTTTGGCCACGCACGAAATAAATCAAACACAATATGTTATTTCTTTCTTTAGTCATACCCTTTAGTCAGAAAACAACACAAGGTGTATTAAGTCTATAAATAGAACCAAGATTCCATCTAATTCTATTTGTTAAGTCTATAAAAAGATAGCTGTTTATGTTTCCATTTAGATATACCCTGTAAACAGCACGCTTTAATCATTCAACAAATCAATTTACTCATTATTTAGTTAGATTAAATATTTACAGAGTATTTGCTAGTCGATGCACTACAGCATTATTTTGTATTGTGGTAAAGGGGATAACTAAATATCGCGTCGCAAGATTTCAAATTAAGCACAAAAGACGTTTGGATACGAGGCGTGGCATATGGGCAAATTAGCTTTAGAAATTTACAGGTCTCTGTTTGTATCTTTAGCTTGACTTTTCAGCAGTCGCGCCTTTATAATTTTTACTTAATATACCCACACTATATATATGAACATAGACATATAACCATACGCTTAGGTATACATATAAATGAGTACATATTTTTATTGACTTAACAGTGTTTTTTCAACAAACAAAATGCTCGATTGTTTTTAGTCTGGCTTTTTATTTATTTTTAATGAGCGCAAGAGAGAGAGAGAGAGAGAGAGAGAGAGGAAAATACGGAGAGAAGGAGAAGACAGAAGACCCTGTTGTAATAGTGTTGTATTGTTGTTGCCTACAATTAAATATCTCTTAGTATTTATTTGTCTAGCAATTCTGTTGTCTCTATATCCATCGGAGGCCTTCTCTACTTAGATGCCATGCGTTTATTTTATTTTATTATTTTATTATGGATTTGCTTATATCTTTTTCCCTTTAAAGCACTTAGAGAGCTTTACGTTTATTTGCTTTATTATGTTGTATTTTTTATGACACGCAAATTAAAGAGAATGCGTAAAAAGCATTTGCCAGAAGGAAATGTTGGATATGAAACGGAAAAGCAACGAAACAGCTATAAATACGGTAAAAGAAATATTGAACAAAAGATGCTTATAATTTTGAACTAGACTTAACATTAGAAAAATTTGAGAACAATGTTTTTAACTGTCAAATTCATAATAACAAAGTATAGCCCCGCATTTATAGATAGTTCAGTTCAATTCTGTAGTTACAAATTTTAGTTAAAATTTCATAATCTTTTCCAAGCGATTTTAAAATTAATGTCAAGCTCGACCACAAATTAATATGAAGATTAATGTTAAATTGAATTCATGGGAATGGGACCCAAATGAATTATCCTTTTATTTATGGCTCGCCAAATTAAAATCAATTGTCAATTCAATATTATAATATATGAAAAACAAATAAGAAACAAAAAACCTGTAACATAACTGAAAGCTCCTTTGATTCGTTTATCACAGAAATTCGCTGATCGCTTTGTCTTCATTGCGCTTTGTATTCGTATTCGTATTCGTATTCGTATTCGGATTGAGATTCGATTTTGGATTTGGAATTGACTTATTAATTAATTTATGCAGACACGTTTTAGTTTTATTATTTTTTAAATTTGTGTAATTTGCTTTTTATGTTTATTATTTGTTTCACAAGATGCGAAGAATCTTTTGTTGTATTTGTTGCTCAGTTTTATATAGACGAATGTATATTTCATGTCTCTTTTGGCCATTTGAAATTGGGCATAAATTATTTCTTCTCTTATTTTATATTTTTTGCTTTATTTAGAAATGCTGTTGTCTGCCTATGTTTCTTTAAAACATTTTTTTTTTATGCTTGTGATTTTGATTTTATGATTCGCATTTATGCGTTAGCTGCATGTGTATATAAGTTTTTATTATTTTAAATTTAAATAAATTAAATTTTATTAGTAAAAATTGACGAAAATATGCCACGCACTATAGCAACAACAACAAGAGTAACAATAACAATAACAAAGAAATACAATAACAAGTTAGTTTTGATTAATAAATACCCCATGGCGGCTGTTTAGATACATTTTATGGGACAGCGCCAGCTGTCTAAGCAGTCCATGAGGGGGAGGGGAGGTCATTGGGGGCGGGAAATCTATTATATAATAATATATGGAAGTATATACACATGTATATTTATATTTTTCAAAAGTTTTATTATTTTATTACTACTTGTATCTGTTTATTGTCGCGCACAACACAAACAGAAAAACAGAAAAAAATAAAAAATAAGGCGCCGCGTCATCTGGATCATAAAAGTTATGGAACTTGATTGCGATAACTCTAAACTTGCTTTTTGTTAAAGATAATAATAATAATAATTTTCAAGAGATATGGAAAAATAGCATTAACGAAACAATTGAAACGCTTTCATTTAGCATTGGGATTGAAAGTATGAAATATGCGTGTTTTGTTTTATTTTATAAATAGATCTCTTATGGCTCATTAGGTCAGTGCGCACCCCCCGATGTTATATAATTAGCTCAGCTCATAGTCAACAACAACGCTCGACAGCTACAACAACAACATAAAAAAAAAGCGTATCAATCAAAATGCCGCTATTTTCAAGCTTCACGAAGTTTGATTTGATTAGACAGCCGCCACACGCCGTCGTCAATGCAAATAAGCACAACAACAACAGCAACAGCAACACCGACAGCAACAATACAACTAATTCTCACTAATAGAAGTGAATAGCAACAACAGCAACAACGCTAACAACATTCCAAGTTATCTACTGCCACAGGCAAAATGTATATTAAAATAAATTTTAAGCATTTCGTTTGCCGTTTGTTATTTATATTTTTATTTTTTATATATTGTCTGTTTTTTTTAACATTTGCGCATGCGCACAATCTGGCAAACGAGCAAATAAATAATTAATGCAAATAAAGACACAAAGCGACGGACAATAACTAATACAAATATAAATGGGAAAGTCAAAAATGAGCGCGACTCAAAGATCTCCTATAGAATGTAAATCTAAAGAAAATATATTATTACAAAATATTAAATTTACCCACCCTATCAGCTGGTTTATTCACCAATTGACAGTTACACAGCTACTAACTAATCAATATACCCACCTTAACGGTCTTGGCAAGGGTATATAAAACGTGTCGCTACCAAACACCTATACATAGACACACACACACTCACACAGACAAAGAGAAAGAAACGAGAAATAAGAACACATGTAACCGAAATTTGATTTATAAAGTAAAAAATGCAAATAAATATTATTAATAAACATCACATTTGGTATAAATAAACAAAGACAAATGAGCTCAAATAAAAGCACGTCAAAAGAACAGCTATAATCATTAAGTCGAAGATTTAATACCCTAACAGATGGTTTTAAGATGGAAAATGACATCTGTAAATTGTGAGATTTCAAATGAATTTCAAAGTGTTACATATTTTAATAGAAAACTCGTATACCCCTTCGTAAGAGTATAAAGTCCAATGTCACCTCGAGAGCGAGAAACGCGCCAAACAAATTTAAATATTATGCTCCGAGTTCCGATCTGTGTCTGCATATAAATAACTTATAATATTAAATATGCTAGAGAATGCTTAGAAAAAGGAACCCGAAAAGAAGTCGAGGGAAAAGTGGAAGTGGAAATGGAAACAAAGCCAAGCAACAACTGCAAAGTGAAACATCTAAAACGCTAAGTCATCATGACAAAGAAGCAACAGCAACAACAACAACATACACATATATGCATAAGTACAATAAAAATAATTACAAATGTAATTCAACTGGCCGACAAAAATGAAGTAAGTTGAGAGTGTGTGTGGGGAATGGAAAATATGCTCACACACACATTTATAGAGTGTGTAGAGTGGCGCACCCTCAAAGAAAAACCACAACAACAAGAGCGCAATGTTGGCGCACAATAAAAACCATTAATTAAAACTATAAAAATTACACCACCGCACAAAATACAATAAAATGGAACAAAAAGAAAAACTCATAATTTATTATTTGTTGGAATACGGTTCAGTCTTTTGCATTATATATTTAATTACAGAGCAGTCGCAACATAAAAAGTTTTTCCCACTTTTTTTTATTATTATTTAAATTCTCGTTATTAAGCATGTCTCTGCTTTGTCTTTCTTTCTGCAGCACATTCGATTAAATGTCTTTTTCTTGATACCCTGTAAGCATGGCTGTTAAGGTATGGAAGATTTATTGAAATGTAAGTATTACCAACTACAGAGAATTTCTTCGTCGATCAACCTTAACTGAATCACTCTCCCTTATTTTTTTGTTTAATGGGGCAGCTGCTTTTTAAGACCATAGCAAGCGTTGGCTTTTAATTGATCTCAGCGCCTGTCTCATATATTAAAAATCCAAATATAATTATATGAAACAACGTGTACTTTTTTCTGCTTCTTAAATTAAAATATATTTCTGGTCTTACTTTCTTTGGCCAACTAATTAGATGTCTTAGCATTATAATAATAAGTTCCAGTCATAGTTACAGTTGAGTTTTTTTTTATATATCAAGGGTCAACAGGAGAAGTAACTGAAAGGTTATTGCTAATGGGGGCAACTGCTATATAAAGGCACGCTGAAATTTTGATTAATTTATTATTTGATATTTTTAAACACCTCTTAAGTTGACTCACAATATTCGAATGCAGCTCGGCCACACCTCATCAACCGTGCCATATTTATCACTAATAAACCAATTTCATTATAAGCCGATGATGTGAATCAGCCTCAGCAGCATCACGAAAAATTTACAAACAATCGTCGGTATCTCCTCCCCCACCCCTTCTTCTGCGCCTCCCCCACCAGAATAAGCAACAACAACAAGAAGAACAAGTCGCTTAGTCAACATATTTTTCGTCGTTCGTCTCATTGCAAACTATAAATTTAGAATTCAATTTGAAATAATTATGCACATTTACATAAAACTTTAATAACTCGCCCGTGCAAACAGTGAGAAGAAGAAGGAAAAATAAATACACAGAAGCGGATTTTGTATCTTGTATCTGGCGCACATGCAAATACAGTTCAAAGACCTGTTCGCTGGTAGAGAAACAAAAAAAAAAAAAAACAACAAAAAATTAACAAACCAACCAAAAAAAAAAATCATATAAAGAGAATAATTAAAAATGTTATTCGAATTGCTTGCAAGACAACAACACAGAACAAATGCTTAAACTTAATATGTATTAAAGAATTGTGCAGAGTATTCAACTGATGCTGCATACCCTGTAAACATTAAACGAGGCAATGAGGCATCAGGAAACAATTTAAATTAAAAACTTGACGCGATTAAACAGATTTTAATTGATAACTTTTTAAATTAATTGATTACTCATAACATATATGTTGATGTGTATAAATAAGCTAACCACACTTCAGACCTTTCTACAGGGTGTTTTCAGTCTCGACTATATTACACAGGGTATACTTATAAGTACCCAGTGTTATAACTAATATTTGTATCTATAGCGAATGCTTAATTACAGAGCGCTGACGCAGCGTTTTCTCAATTGCTCCGCAATCGACTTAATTCTACAAATTACAAATAAAAATGTATATAAATATGTATATATATATATTTATAATTAAATATAGAATGCTAGTAAATGACATAGACATAGACCATTGACCAACTTGGCGTCATTTCAGCTAACAGAGGCAAAAAGTGACTCAGACACATCAATTTAATTATAGCTCTGCACAAAAATTTATATAGTTGTGCCCTGTTCATTATTAATCAGCACACATATTGGTTTGTCTATACGAGCAAATACATATATGCATATAAATCCATATATATACAAATAAAAAATTATTTAATTAATTATAGCAGGCATGAAAACTACAATTCCTAGAAATTTGTGTGCACAAGATAAATTACACCAGCTTTTTTACGCATTGCAAATTGCTACTAAGAAATGTGTATGTGTATTAGAATAAAAAATTAATTGTAATTGAAGATTCAAATAATTAAAAAATATAAATAATATGTGCTAACTAAACTTGTGCAACTAAAAGATACTTTACAAAGTTTGTAATTCGTATTTTATTTTAAGTATATTTTCCATTTATAAAGATGTCATTGAAAAAATAATTTTAAGCCAAATCAGACTATTAAAAAACAGTATTTAAATATACAGAATTAAATAATGCACAGTTTCCTTTGAAATCACAACATCGCCTGCGAATTTGTATTTATTTTCGCAACAATAATTTGTTATAAATGTCTTGTGGTTTGAACAGCGATTTGAGCGTGTGGCATTTGAGAAAAATTAGGTGGTATTTAATTTTGAATTTTGTATTTTCTTGAAATAAACGGCACACATTAGCGATAGATTTGAATTTATGGCTGTTTGCCGTCGCTGCTGTTGAAATTAATAAAGTAAATTTGACCTCACATAGATACACACACACACACACATATACAGAGAGATACAGCCAGAGTCACAACGAACACACGACAAAATAATGAATGAACGCAAAATGCCAAAAGAAGATGCATAGATATAGAAATATCTGTGTGTGTGTGTGTGTGTGTGGGGAAATAGAGGCAGCCAAATAGGCGCATGACAAACGGTTGTGGCTGCAATTAGCACGCGGCACGCGGCATGTTGCAGGCAGCATGCAGTTGCAAATACGAGAATGCATAATGCAACTGCAACTGCCACTGCCGAGTGTCTTTATAAATGTCTTTGGCAGCGCGCAAAACAAACTGTGCAAATATTTGACAAAATACAACTATAAATATTGCCTAAGAATTAATGCGGCGTCGTACGTCGACGTCTACGTCAGACAAATAGACTCATCGCACAGTGACACCAAAAAGTGCGTTGACAACGTTTGCAGATGCTTTGCTGCAAGTGTTGTTAGTCTGCTGGCTTAGACTGTACTTCAGATGAAGCCTGGCAACAAGAATCCATCAACTTCTATTAACGGTGTCAATTCATCAACGGGGCGTGGTCAAGTGGTTGTTGTCGTTGTTGTTATTAGCGTTTATGTCTTGTTTAAGCATTTTCCTTAGCTACATTATTGACTTTGGCGTTACAGTTAAATAAATACTGAGTAGAAAATGTATTCGTTAAACAAATATTGTAAATACGTTAGTTATTGTTTACTTCCCCAACGTCGAAGATGTCCGTGTGTATTTAGTGCTGCATTTGCATTTTTATGCACAGGTGAGTCAAGTAAACATATCTTACAGATACAGCTCGTTTCTAGATAGATCTACTATGAGGGTGGCTTCGCAAAGCGAAAGCAATTTCTATATGGAATAGCTATTTGATCATGGTTTACGGACAGCAGACAGAAAATAAAAAATATTTCCCAAATTCTATTTCAAAATTCCTGATTATGAAAGTTTGTTTTGTAAATATGTATTTAGGAATTTTCCTTATGTTTAAACAATAAACGTATAAATTTGCAACAACTCAAAATTAAAAAAATTAAAAAATCCAAAAATATTTGATCTTACAAAATAAAAAAAAACGGAAATTTAAATATTTGCTTAAATCAAGTATTTTGTACTCGATTTAGAAAGATTTCCGAACATTTTACTTTTAAGTAAATTTTTTCTGTAATCCCGGATTTTTTTAGAGCACGTAGATCCTCTGAAATCTTCACTTATAAAAAAAAGTCTGTAGATACTTTTATTTGAAATTGTTTCAGTTTCAGCTGAAGCCATTAAAATCCCCCACGCAGCACAACTAATAAAATACATAAATAACAAAATGCAATCGGAAAGAGGAAAGTAGCATTTAAAAACTAAAATGGGAACATATGTTTCGTTTTACAAATTATAGTAGTACTATGAGTATATCCAATCGGAATAATTACATGCAGCTCGCTCTAGCAAAGTTAAAACAGAAAGGAGGAAGCAACTCAGCTCGCAACTCGCATATGGGTATATAAAATACACACAGATGATTCGATTTATTTAACAGATCTTCGAAAGGGATGCGATGCAATGCGATGCGGGGGTGCTGCAAGATACAAGATACAAGACACAAGAAGACAAGAACACTGAGAGCAGCCTAAATAAAGAAATGCATTCAAAAAGGCAGACCAAACAGAATTAAAAACAAAGAGCGAGGCGGCAAAAGTAAAAGAAATAAATAATGAAAAACGAATTTTACTAAGGCAGCAGCAGTGCACACACACACACACACACACAAACACACACTGTTGTTGTTGTTGCAGCGCAGAGAGTAATAAATATTGATATGCACACACACACACAGACGCAGCTAAAGATACAGCTACAGCTAAAGATACAGATACAAAGCAAGCGCAGGAGCAACTGGCCAAACATGCCATTTACATGTGTTTGTTTGATGGCTGCAAGATGCATTTAATAATTTACAAATGCATTTTCAGCAGATGTGTTAAAATTCGTAAAGTAATAAAATAACAAATCAAACGCGAGTTGCAACAACAGCAAGCGGCATCAAACGAATCTCACAAAAAAAAAAAAAAAAAATAGAAAATCGAGTGCAGTCAACTTCAAAGGGGGCATACAACACAAAAATTGTATTTACAGATGCGACTAAACATCCATAGATAAATAAACAAACTCGCAGTTATCTATCTCGGATGCGAAACCAACAGCAACAACAACAACAAAACCCAAAAACTGAACTCGATTCTGGTGCGTCTTTTATTGAATTGGTATCGCTCTTTGAGGTGTTTCAAGTCGACTCAAACGTAGCTAATTTTAAAGCAAATTATACGCATACTTGGCGCCAAGCAACAGCTATCTATCTCTCTCTCTCTCTCTCTCTCTCTCTCTTTCACTCCAAAAAGGATAAGTACTTGTAGCTACGTGATGCGGATACTCGACCGCAGCGTCAAACAACTGGAAAGCCCTAGTCGAGAGTGGCTCTGGCAAATCGAACATTTCCAGCAAATTGCTTTTGCATAAAGACTGACGCCACTTGCAACGCCCCCCCCCCCCCCTGCCACCCTTTCCGCCAAAAGAAATTGCAGCCGCAAAATGCCGCACACAGGACGAGTTGCATGAATGCAGTTGCTGCTTATAGAGATGGGAGTGAGGAGTGTTCAGAGTGTAGAGTGTAGAATGTAGAGTGCTTGCTGTTCGGGCATGCGGCACAATTATTTCAACGCTCTCACTGTATGCCACTCACATTTAGCTAATATGACGCCTAAGTGCAGTTAAAGTCCTTTTTTAGTTAATGCCAAATTAGAGGCGTTTACTTAGCTCGTTGTCCTTTTTTACGCAACGTTTGCCGCTGTTTGTCCTGCCACATGCATCACATGCCGGCTGATGATGATGCAACAGCAACAGCAGAGCAAAGAGAAATAATAAGCATAATAATGATGATAATTGTCATCAGGTACTTGTAGCCGAAAATAGAGCAGAACGTGACTAACTACAATACTTAAATGGCACTGTATCTACACTGTATTAATGGGCATCTTAAGTCGTGTAATGCATGAAATAGAACTTTCTTTTTTTATTGTCAAACTGTCATATGCTAACGTAACATTTTTCTTACATTCTGTGCTAAAAAAAAAATTGATAGCATACTTTTAAAGTTGCGCTAACTCAAGAAATAATAAATTACAATCCAATTTGTTGATATATGTTTTCATATTTGTACTCAGTCTTCATATTCTGAAAATTTCATCATGATCTAAACGCAGAAACCAGAGTTAACTATATATATTACTCAAAACCTGAGGCAAATGAATTTGTTGTTATACTATCATTTGTTTCACTTAATACTGCGGCTTTTGGGTACTCACAGCTCGAACTGCAAGGTTTGGCCACGCCTTCTTTGGCTTGTTGAAAATTATAGCACATTATAATGCCATTTGTAAGGTTAAAGAAAATTGCACGTGAAAACTGAGCAACGGTTATAATTTTCTTTACGTTTTCTTCATTTCTTTTACTTTTAGGTTTGGTGCCTGCCCAATTTTTTATATTTTTTGGCTACCTTTAATTGTTCGATGTGCACGGCGTTAACTACATAGAGAGTGCAGCTGCTGTAGCCGAAAGTATCTGTAAGATACATGAGCTCGAGCACGCGTTGTATCTGTAACCGTATCTGTATTTGTATCTGTGTTTGTATCTGTGTAACTGTAGCTGGCTAGCGTCACCTGCTGCTGCTGCTGCTGGGCTGCCAGTTATAAATATTGTATCTCTTGCACCGCCGGAGCCTCATCTCCTGCTTCTTATCCAGCAGCAACAACAACTATAACTGCGACTCTGAGGCAGTTCCGAATTGTTCCTCAACTCGGTCTGTAGTATGTTGTTGATCTGTTTGTATGTCTGTTTCTCTGTCCATTTGTCTGTCTGTCTGTCTGTCTGTTTGTTTGTAATTGCGTAAACATACTCGTACATATTTTATTTTATATTTTATTGTTTCGCTTCGCTGCGCTGCGCCATAAGGGCAGATACCTATAATTTTCTTATGTCTTCGTACAATGAAAACACAACGAGCAGCAACAGCAAACTACAGCAACAACAACAACAAGAGCAACAGCAGCAGCAGCAGCAACAACAACGGCAATGGCAATAATAATCATCATCATCGTCGTCATAAAGACAACAGCGGCAACAGTCACCGTCGTCGTTGTTGTTGTTGCTGTAGTTGCTGTTCCAACTGAACTAACGACATACAAATGTGTGTACCCTACAATAAATGTGGAATAAATAAATAAAATGTAATGAAAGGCAGTCAAATAAATGAAAATATAAGAAAACTTAACGCAGCCGTCGCAAGGAAAACAAATGACGCGAATGGAGATGTAAATGAATGTGAATGTGCTCGAAAATAATTGTGAATGTGAATGTGAATGTGAGTGTAGTGAATGTGAGTGTTGCTGTTGCTGTTGTCATCTTCAATTTGCCGGCAATGAAAACACTGTCTTTGCTGTTGCGGCCAATGACCCAATCTTAAGATCTTTCACGGGATACGATTTATAGGATAAAATGTCAATTTACTCTAAAAGGAAAGTAAGATCAATATCAAAGATATTACTCAATAGAGTTTTATTTTGCAATATATTGTGGCTATTATCTGAGCTATTTATATCGAAAATATAATAAATAAATCAACCAAATTCCAAACTACATTTCCTTAATTGTAAAGATATGAAAAATAAAGCCATAAAGTACACTTTTTGAATGGAATTTTTGAAAATAGATTATCGACTATCTTGACTATTTTTTGCTACGACATTGACGCAAATACATGCCAAGACATCTATTAATATATCTTCTATTGCACTATAATCGTTTTTATTTAAACAATCACCGTTAGACTGTAAATTGTTGCGCTCTAAAGATAAATAATTTCAAGTCATTCACGTCAAATCTATGACAAAAGGAATTGTTTTAATGGCTTATGATTAGCTTTGTTTTTTTTTTAGGTTGTTAAACGTCGCACTTATTTCCCAACAACTGTTATATATGTACAATGTATATCTGGCACATAGGTTTATAACAAAATAGTAATAATAAATATTTACTGGAAGAACTGGAACTTCGGTCGGTGAAAATCTTATCAGCAAAATTACGTTAAAACTTTAATCGACACAAAAATTAAGATTACAAAATTGTTTTTATGATACCCTATATAATAAGCAATTATAAAATGCAACAGAAGACAATTAAAATTTTTTATTATATAAATAAGTAAAAACAAATTTTAATTTAGTATTAATTGAGTTTTAATGGAAATAATAATCTTGATTGTATTGAAATATTATTGCATATATAGTATAAATACTGTGCAGGGCATCTGATAGTCTGCTATGCTCAAATATTGCAGTCTTACTGGTTATTATATTGTGTATTAGTTCTGTCGCGATAAGATCTATGAGGTTTTCATATACATCCGTTTTTAATACCGCTGCCTTTGTCGTTTGCCATTGCCTTTGCCCCAATAAAATAAATTACTTATTTATTTCGAGTGTACCTCGGACAAATACAATATAAATTGTTTATATAACCAAAAAAAAAAGAACAAAAACGCTTTATAATATCATTTTTTATGGCTTTTTTTATTTTTCTAAAAAGAACACAGGAAACTCAAACACACACACACACTAAAAACAAATGCACAACAAATTATCCAAATTGTGCCATAAATTATATGTTTATTTCAAAGCAGTTGGTGCTTTATTTTCTTGTATCGATTTGGTAAGAGTTGGAATTTTTATATTTACGAAATCGAAATCTAAATCAACACCGACATCTTTTTAACCTGAGAAATAGTAGAGAAACGTAGAAAATGCCTTAATTTTTATTAAGCCGATAAGAAAAGGAGAAAAATATTTATAAGCCTCAAAGCGAAGACCAAACATTTTCACACTGTCATTTGTGGTGGGTCTGGCGGCGATTGTTTCAAATGTATTTTTATGTAAAAAGTCGAAACATAAATTTGATTTACGAGTTACCGGTGGGGCATTTGAATCAATCAAAAAATGAGAGCCTAATGAGCCAGACCGACGAAAATCGAAAGACCGCACAGGGTAACAGTGTATTTCAGGAAATAGTTGACATCTTGTTGGTTTTTTTGTTTTTATTGGGCCAGCAGATTCACACGATCCCTAAAACCGGGGGTCTTTAGATAACATGCGCCGTTGTGGTAGCTAATGACCTTTTCTCTGGAGTTCAAGCAACCTGCTTTGCATAAATCGACGTCTTAACTTTAAGACGAGAGACAAACTCACACATTACAATTATGACAAACGCTTGAGACAAAGAGAAATGCTCTCAGTTATCGCTCTCTCTTTCGCTCTGCTGAGCTGTCAAAGAACTTTTCCGAACTTGACAATTTTCAGTAATTTTCTTGCAAAAACAATTGCAAGTTGCTAAAGAATATCAAAATTAATACAGCTTATAATTGGAGACTAGCAAATACCCTATAGGCATTTTAGAGGGCAAGGCAGAGAATATGTGTTATAAAAATGCATTAAAACTTGAAATAAATTCACTTGTACTTTTCTATAGTGTTATACCCTATCTAAGTGACTTTTAAGAGGTATCACGCACAGCCAACTGCTGGAAAAATCCACCAAAAAGTCAAGGAACTCAAGTGAGCGTCATACAAAATGATGTGTAAACAGTGCCGGGCAGCAGTAGAGAGACAAGAACTGGCTACAAATGTACTGCACAGATGCTGTGCGGCATCTTCTCCCCTCTCTCCCACTCTCCCTCTCTCCCTCTCTTCCGCCTTGCTTCCATTCATTCCGCCACTGCAGACGACGCGCTTTTACTTCGCGTTACTTTTGCTGAGTGCTTGGTATGTTTGAGCTCTCGCTGTGTGTGTGCTTGATTGTGTGTGCGAGTGTACTTGTGTGTGTTTGTGTGGGGTTCACAGTTCTGTGAATGAAACGCCAGCCAAGCGGGAGAGCGACAGAGCAAGAGAGCGAGAGCGAGAGAGAGAGAGAGCAAGTGCTGCTGTTAATGCTGTTGGCTGTGTTTGTGACAGAGTTTGACTCTATTAAGTAATAGGCGCGCAGTTTTTTGGCAGACACTGTTAAACACAAATGCCACCTACACGCATTTCCGCATGTCTGCGGCGTCTCAGTGTGGTTTTCGAGAGAGCCAGGGGTTGGGCAAGGGGCAGGGTCATTGGGGTGGGCTTTCCCAATGACGATGAAGACGACGACGTCAAGTTTGTGTTTGGTTTTTTGACTTTGGCTACACCCTATCCAAAACTTTTGTGTGTCTGTGTTTCTGTATCTTTATTACAATTTTCTCTTGATTTCATTTCAATAAATTAAGAAAGCAACAGTAAATTGTGCAAAACAAAAAGATAATTAAGCGAAAAAAAATGATGATGAAAATGGTTGGCAAAGCAAATATCTGAGGAGTCTCATTTATGCAGCAGCTGCCACTGCCACATAGTACATTGTTTACATACATATATTTATTACATATCGACGTATCTATTCATCTAACTATATCCAGTTCAACATCCATATTCATAAGCCACATCCACTCGAAAGACACTCGTCGATAGCGATGCATAAGTATATGCATTATTTATGCCACACAACAACTACAAATACAAATACAAATACAACTACAAAAGCAAATATTAAAATACTTACAATAACAAATATTGCTACAACAATAATAAATTCATATATACTTTTTGTAAGTGCAATAATAATGTGTATGAAAAAAAAAAAGAAGAAAAAAAAACAATTTGAAACTCAATGTCAAGATTTTTACATAAAGTTGTGCTGCAAAGAGGCGGCCAAGTCAAGTCATAAACTAACGCAAATATTATTAATAATAATGACAGCTGCTAACCATAAAAAGTAAGCTAAGTGGGGTGTTTGTATGGCACATACCCTGTATGTCAAAACTAACAGGCAAAACTTTTGTAATTATACTTTGATTGTATGAAATTTTCAGGATGGCAAAAGAAAAGTTTAATATATGATTATAAAAAAGATAAAGACATTAACGATATAGATAGGGTTTAAGTTTGATTTTTTTTCGATTAAAAAGTGTACAAATTTTTAAAGAAACTGAAGAAAAGTTTAATATATGATTATAACAAAGATAAAGACATTAACTATATAGACTGGGTTTAAGTTTGATTTTTTTCGATTAAAAAGTGTACAAATTATTAAAGAAACTGAATAACTTCTTGACTATTTAAATTATTAAATAATCTTTAAAGTTTAAAAGATTTTATTGCATTTGTGTACTTATGAAACATTATCATACCCCTTTTGAAGGCATTTTATGACTACAGGGTATTGATAAATGTTGCACACAAAAGTGCAATAAAGCTTAATCAAAGCCACATTAGTTGAAATTATAGAAAAACGCAACAGCGCCTTGAGATACGTTTACGAGACAAATATTTGCGCACTTTTGTTTGCATTTGGCATCAATTTATTTTTGTGTGATTTGTTTAACAATTTTCTGTTTCTGTTTCTGTTTTCTGTTTTGTGTCTTGCTTTTTTTGTATTTTTAAATTTTTGTTTTCTTGGCTGGGGGATTTTCATTTGCCGTATGCGTGCATTGCGCAATTTTCGTCATTAGCATTAAATGTTGAATTATTTTTCAAGTCGCTGACGCAGTTAATGTCGGAGACCTCGCCTTAAACTTACTTAAAACTTAAGCGCAGTGCAGCGCAGTTTCTTATACAAATAGAAAATCAGCTTTAATTTGCAATCTAATAGAAATAACAGCCACAAATGCAATAAGGTAAATACAACTACTTGGTTTTGTTGCTATTATTTTTGCTGTTGTTGCTGTTGTTGCTGTTGTTATTGTGTAAATTTCGTTAATGGGCATGCATTTATGCACTTTTCCTTGTTTCTCATTTGTGCATTATGTAAAAATATTTCAACTAGGTCTGCTGCCCTTTGGCCTAAAAGTCAAACGTTCAATATGCTTATAAGGTGGCAAACTAAATGCCCAATAAGAACTAAATAAATAATCGCATCGAATTTAGTTTATGCCCCCATTGTACTCCTTAAATATTCCCCCCCGTCCACCGATCACCTGAATATTATTATTACAAATTATTTACTTCACATTAAGTGTTATAATTGGCCAGTTAGTCGCCGTATCAGTTACTATCTGGCATTCGATCTCAAGTAGCCATAACACAATAAATTATATTAACAATACTTATCAACTTGATATTTACTTTAAGCAATTATTATGATACGCTCTACTTTCAACGCTAATCACATGAACATTTCTAGACTTTGGCCCAGTCAAAAAAACCCAAATTTAGATCAACCTATTTATTTTGTTGTGAAGAATGTTAACATAAATTATTTATAATTTCTTTTACTATAATATAATCGATAAGCGGGGGATTTTTCTTGAAAAAAAAGGTAAATAGAGCACAGAAGTTAGGATTTTTAAAAAGGTTATCATCATAAAAGATTTTAGATTCGATTCTCAGAAGAAATTATAAAATATGTTTATGAAAACTCATTATCTCATTTATCTTTATCACTTTTTCTGCAAATTTTTTCATAAAATCCTATTAAATTAAATCCTAAGAAAGTTTTAATGATTATTTATAGTTTAAAGCTGAAATATAAGTTTGTACTACAGTTTAAAAGCCTGATCCTGAGAAATCCTTATATATATATATGTATTCCCTGCTAATATTATTCATAAATGGATACATTTTCATTGAATTTCTTCTTAGCGGAGATCAGTCCTAATAATATTATCATATTGTTTTTAGAGTTAGTTGGGTTCGGGAATTTATAGTGAAAAATAAGTGTTCTTCAGTTTTAACGACTACTTCTGCAAATTTCTTATATAAATCGATTTATTCTGCAAATTGCATCCATTCCATATTTTTTTTTAATGAAACTTCATATATTTTTACCCGTATTCTATTATGGATATATCTTTTGACTCACCCGCTCTTCCTCACGTATCATCTCAGCAATTTCCGGTTTGATTTCCATATCATCATGATGAGCACCCACAGAGCTGGGGGGATTACCACCCGCACTGGCTGCATTGCTTGGGGCAGCACCACCTGCACCACCGACACCACCGACTCCTGCGGCGGCCAAGGCGCTGGCCATGGCTGCATGGGAGTGGGCCAATTGATGCTGGGCTGCCAGTTGTTGGGCTGCCGCGGCAGCTGCATGATGGTGCATCGAGGAGGCGGATGGCGGTGGTGGTGGCACCGCAGCCGAGGCAGCTGAGGCATGATGCGCTGCAGCGGCAACGGCGGCTGCCATGTGTGGTGGCAGCTGCGCCTGCGAGCCACCAGATGAGGCATTGTTGCCAGTGGGTGAGGTCAGCGCCGCAGCGGAGCCGTTGCTGTGGGCCGAGGGGGGCGGAGGAGGGGAGCAGCTGCGTGCGTTGGAGCGATAGGCGCTGGGAGCCGAGGAGGAGGTGGTAGACACGACACCACCGGATGCGGAGCTGTTGCAGGAAGCGGCGGAATTGGCGCTGGTGCCGGCGGTGGAGGCGCCCGAGCTGCTGGAGGCGGAGGATGAGCTGCCGGAGAGATGTGCCTGCAGAGATTGTGGATTGGGCGATGCAAATGGATTGCGCACAATTGTCGAAGTGGTCATCGCCAGTGGTTGTCCCTGCCCAGTGACCGCAGTGACTCCGGAGCGTTGTGTCTGGTGTGGCGACTCCGCGCGCAGCGGCAATGGAAGTGGGAGTGGACTGGGCGTGGCATAGCTGCCGTCTCGGGAGCGCTTACGCTGACGCTGGTTGAGATCCAGGGCGGATTCCGCCTGCAACTTGGCCAACAATCTGGCGCGCTTCGGCTTCAGCTCATCATCGTCCTCCTCATCCCGCAGAATGGCCGCAGCTGCCGCCAGCTCCTCGTCCTCGTCATCATCGTAGACGGTCATGCGTTGCTCCGGCAGCAGCGAGGTGCCACCAATGCCACCAATGCCACCGTTGCCACCTGCCGAGCCCGAACTCACCTCGGCCAGGCCACGAATCTTGAGGGTTTCGGCCACCTTGAGCAGCGGATTGATCTGATCCTGGCACACATTGATCTCACCCTTGTACATGAACTCGACAAGCGCCTTTAGATCACTCCAGTTGACGTCCCGCATGATGATGATGGGATGCTGGCAGGGATTATCATAGAACAGCGCCTGGAAGTAGGGCGAACAGGCGGACAGGACCATTTTGTGTGCCTTGATCGAGTGTCCCTCGCAGGCGAGTGTCACATCCACAAAGGATTCGTTCTGCAGCAGCTCATCGAAGACATTGGTCAGATTCGATTGGTAGTTGTTCCAGCGCAGACAGAACTGTTGATTGTCTCCCGCAGCTGGCGAGGATTTACGCTGGCCAGCAAACAATTTGTGACCCAGCTTGGACTTGTGCTCCAAGTCAGCTGCTGCTCCTCCAACTGCTCTGGCTGCTCCTGCCACAATCTTCTTGTTGTTCTGGCCAAATTCAAAGAGTCCAATGGCGGACAAGTTGTGGGAGACCAAAGGTTGCGGGGAGACGGGCAACGAGCGGGATTTCTTGGCCGTTAGCTGTACGCGCAGCTCGGGATCAACGGGATCACTGTGTCCGACCACCTCACTGGAGGTCAGTGGGCGTGGCGGTGGCGTCAACGGCTGCTCATTGAGCACAGCTCGGACATTTGGTTTATCAGCTGCATCTGTGATCTCCTCCTTGACATGCACATGCTGTTTCTGCTCCTGCAGCTCCTCTTCTGCAACTGTTCCTGCTCCTGTTCCTGTTCCTGCTATCGGCAACTGTTGCGTAATAGTTGCCTCATTCACAGTTGCCTCATTCTCGGCCTCTGTTTTGGCCATTTCCGTCTCGTAGGCCATTTCTGTTTGCGGCTCTGGCTGCTTTGGTATCTCTATATTAACCATGGTATAATCATTTGGCTCGTATTGCTCGCTGTCCAGTTTTTGTTCAAAGTCCATGATGTCCTTTGTCATATCCATTTTTTATAATTCGGATTTCAATTACTTATTCAGTATTGCAATTGTTGTATTGGTTTAAGCTTTTCTTATTGTTATTTAACACATCATTAAGATTGTTTTTTTTTTTTGCTCCAAGTCGCTACTTTTGAGTAGAGAATTTTGTTGTTAACGCTGCAATGAGACCAACAAATGCAAATTTTATAATTTCAGCGTGTGAATCACTCAAACAAAGGCAAATAAAAATAATCAGATTAAAATTATTTAAATATTATCAAATTACAGAAATATTTTACAAATTTTACAATTATTTTTTTAGACCGCTATAAACTGTGAAATACTAGACATACTTATAACTGAAACCCTTTGAATGCAAGTTATGAGTTTCAGCACTGTATTAAATAGATATAGATATATAGTATTTAATAGATATAGATATAGATATTGATATATTGCTAATCTAGATAAAGTATTCATAATTTTAAAGCAATTTAGAATTCTCATATAAGTTCCTGTTCTATAATTAATTTAGGTTCAAAAGTTGATCATATTGAACGTGACTTTTATTTTTTTTAACTGTCATAAAATTGTCTTAGTCGATTTTAATTACGATATACAGCTAATGCAAGTATCTTTTTAAATATATAGCAGTCAATCTGGTTATCTTTAATGATTTTTTAACTACAATAATAAAAAGTATGGACTGATTAAAGTTCATTCTCAAAAAATTCCGACTAGTCTAACTTTTTATATTTTTCCAAAGTGTAATTTCAAGTACAAATTAAGTATTTAAATAACTTATATTTATAAAAAATAAAATTATGTACAATTTTAAATGCGCAAGTAATTTCCCAACTAATTCTATTAACCCTTGTTTGCCTGTGTGTGTCACAAGAGCACACACTTAATTCCTATAGCTAAATGAACATTAGTATAAATTCAAGTATTCGTAACCCGATATATATCTATTCATACAGACTGCATATATTTGCGATTTTAGTCATAACTCTATTAAATAAGGCTATTAATCTTGCCAAGTCCATGAATTTCTATTCAATTCATTTCGGAACTTGCTCGAAAGCATCCATAAAAAAAAAAACTGTTTTATTAGCTTTCAGTTTGTCCTAATTTATTATAGAGATTTTCGCGACAATTATTATTGTGCTGATATATATTTTTTAATTTTATATGTATTAATTCATTTCATTTTGCGCTGCAAGTTATAAATAAATGAAAATACATTTATATTTAATTAAATATTATTATTTATGGCTTTCGCTGACGCGCGCCACATTTGCGTAATTATATTTATTTAAATAGTCTTATATACAATTTATATAAATACATATACGTAGATATATATATTATAATTTATATTTATATTTGTTGCCAACTGCCACCCCAGTCTAACGGTATTTTTCAGACGCTGCGTGGGAGGAGGAATAGTGGGAGGAGGAGACTCTGTGTGGCAATGTTTCACTGTGTCTCACAGTGTGTGCTGTATGTATGCGTATGCATGTGCCGCAATGCAAACACAGTCGTCCATAAAATTAATTTATTTTTATTATTATTGTTATTATATTTCTCTGCTGTCGCTGCTTCTTCTTCTTCTTATGCGACTCTTTTTTTTATGATTATTATTTCATTCCAATTAAATCTTGTGACTGACTCGACTCTCTAGCCGTCTGTTATTATATTTTTGTTTATTTTGTTTTATTGTTGTTGTTGTTGGTTCATCCAGAACCATGACGAGGTTGCTACCCAATTTCTCAATGACTACAACAACAACGACAACAGTTGCAATAAGAAATTATTCTGTAAATTGTTTTTTCTTTTATATACATTTTTATTTTATTTTTTTTTTGGTAACTTTTGCTTTATTATTGTTACCATTGTTATTGCCTTGCTTTTTTGTTATTACTTATATTTATTGTTATTGTTGTTGTTGCTGCTTCGGCATTAAATTTTATGTGTTCTTTGAAATAATGGTGGAGAAAAAAAATCAACGCTACAAAATAAATAAATAAATAAATTGCCATTTGCTTTTTGCCTAAATGTGCACAAATATTTATACAACAATTTTATTTTCTCCTTTACTTGCTAGTTGTTGTTGTTGTTGTTGCTGTTTCTTTGGCATTTCCTGTTTCGCTTTTCAAGTTTTTATTTCGAATCGAACTGAAAACCAAAAACTGAGAGCACTCTGAGCCTTGTTGCTTCCTTATCGTTGTTGTTGTTGTGTTTTTGATTAATTATTTATAATGTGCGCAGCTGTTGCGCGGCATAAAATAAAAATTTTAAATTGAAACCAAAATAAAAGACAACAAAAAATGTGCACATTAAATATAAAAAGGCATACCGGCTGCTCAGCAGCAACAACACAAGCACACACACACACACACACACACACACAGGTCGTAAGTGAAGCTGGCAAACTTGAGCGCTTTTTATTTTAATATTTATTATTTTTATTTATTTAATTGACGAGTCCTTCGAAGTTTGCGCAGCGTTTGTTGTTGTTGTTGTTGTTGTTGTGAGTGGGTGTTGTTGTAGATGGGCGAGTCAACGGCAACAGCAACAGCACATTTTATATATACATACATATACATATATAAATATTTTGTATTTATTTATTTACGCTTATTTATTATTTATGCAGCAAGTAATAAATTACACAAGTCTCGACTGTTGTTGTCGTTGTTGTTGTTGCTGTTGCTGCTGTTGCTGCTCGCTTTTTACGACCGTTTGTATCTGAGACCTGTCTGTGTGCGTGTGTCTGTGTGTGTGTGTGTTTACAAAACTGTTTTTGGCGCGCCACCCACCCAAGATACAATATACAAGATACAAGACACCACCAAGAAGGACGTTGCTGCCACAGGACGTTGCTGCCGCGTAAGTTTTGTTGCTGCTGCTGAGCGCCCAAAAACTTGGCAAACTGGCAAAAAGATGCCAGCAACAACAACAACAACACTTTTTACGACCTAGACTGAGTTGTAACTTGGGGCAGGAGGCAAGCGGCAACTTGGGGCATTGTGGAAGGAGTATGAAGTGCGGGAGAGATGAGTAGGGGAAGGAGAGAAGGGAGCAGGGAGTAGGAAGAAGGGAGTTAACTCTGTGTGCACGTTATAAATTTATAAATTACAATTTTCTTAGCAGTGGCAAATGTGTGTATATATATATAGTATATACATAAGTATATGTGCGAAAAGCACTTTGATAATTTATATATTTTATTTATAAGTAAAGTAAAAAAATCGATTTTTATGCGACAATTAAATGCAAGTTAAGCACGAGTATTGCGAGCCCAACAACTGTCATTTGTCATTTCATACACTGCAATTATTATAATAATCATAATTATTTATTCCATTACAAACAAATACAATTACACACACATACACATACACATACATGTACACATACACTGGGCGCCGTCATTCACAATTTGTGAGTTTTCCACGTAGTTTTTCCAAGGTTTTTGCAACGCATTTGTTGTTTGTTGACTGTTTATTTTGTAGCTGTTGTCAGTTGTCAGTTGCAAGTTGAATGTTGAAGTTTGTTCACCACATGCAACACATGCTGCAGATTTGTTGTTTGTTGTTTTGTTTTCTTGCTATCTTTCTTTCTTGCACACTGTGTTTTTATTTTGAATTTTTCACTACTTTTTTTGATGTTGTTTGTTGTTTGCTATAGTTGTTGTTGTTGTTGTTGTTTCATTCACACACACACTGACAACAACGCACACACGCGACGACGTTAGCGGCACATTCAAATGTTTGTTGTTGTTGCTTTCTGCTTTTCTTTCGCTGCTTACAAACGCTGTGTTGCATTCACGACGAAAGTTAAATACGAACTGATTGCTCGGCAAAAGTATCTATCAGATACAATGAATGAAACTCGAAACTCAGCGATACGCGTCGCAGTCGGCGTCGCTGTCGCTGCCGCTGCGAGAGCCAACAGCAGCAGCGTCGACAGCGCGCCAAGAGCGAGAGAGCGCCAGAGAGAGAGAGAGAGAGAGAGAGGGAAACGCGGCAAATGTTATTCCGGTTTTTGCGGCGAATTCAGTTTCAGTCGCAAGAGTGTTGTGGTGTTGTCTTAAGAGCTGCTGGGGTTGCTCTCTCAGTGTAAAGAGAGCGGCAAACTGTTGGCTTTATTTTTGTTGCTCTTTGCCAAGTTTTTTGATCTTGCAGTGGAATAAAAGTACTTGAAGTATTGCTAGAAGTGAGCTGACTTAAGTCTTAAAAAAAAAATTTCAATTTTTATACATAAATAAATAAAGAATTGTATTTAATTAATTTTTCACTACCTTACAGTTTGCTTTCTGCTTTCTTGTCACATTCTTTGCGCCTTAGGCCTCAACTTTGATTGCCACGCATGAAAAATATGTCCAATCCCGAAACTCAACCCCCACCCCTACCCCCACACTCGAGCATATTCCACTTTTCCATCACCACCAATAAAGCAAATACATGAAAATCGCGAATAACGTCAAGACACGCATAACCAAAACTCTGCGCCTACTAAAATTGCCGATTGCAGTAGCTGCAACAACATCGGCAGCAACAGCAGCAACAACAACGGCAACATTCTTCTAGGCGGAAAGAAAGAGAGATGCTGCTGCAATGGTCCAGTAAGAAAATGTTGCGAATAGTTTTTCGCACAACCCCTGACGGCATCTTTAGCTTATTGCAGCCATTCATTGCTGTTGTTGTTGCTCCGACTGCTGCTTAGGTCAACTACTACTACAGCCAAAAGAGCACAGAAAAACTACGACAACGACAACGACAACGACGACGACGACAACAACACTTGGCCACGCCTTTCCATACGAGTCGTCAAGCGGCTGTCGCATTGGTGTGAGCGAGCGCGCAAGCTTGGCGCTCCCTACAAGCATACTCACACTCATACACTCTCACACACTCACACATGCTCACATGCCTGTGCAATGCACAAGAGAGAGAGCAGTCAAGCTGTGCCCCCCTTTTGAAATGAGCGCAAGAGCGAGCGAGCGAGCGCTATGGCGCTCTCTTTGACGTCGCTCATTGGAAACGCCAAAAAGAGCAAAAGAAAAAAAGAGGCAAAAAAAAAAGCAAACACAAGCAAGAACAACAACTACAAGCAAAAAAGAAAAAGCAATAAGCCGAAAGATGTGCAGCAAAGAGGAAATGCAAAATGCGGCCGAGGTGCTCTTGTTGTTGCTGTTGTTGTTGTTGGTAGGTAATGTTGCTGCTGATGACGTCACGCGGTAGGCGGCGCCACGAACGCATTTTTAATATTGTAGGCCTCTCACTATTGTTGTTTTAGTTGTTGTTGCTGTTGTAGTTGCTGCCAACTCACACGCAGGCATAAAAAAGCCCCAAGTGGTTGTTGTTGTTGCTGTTATAGTTGACATGTGCGCAACCAATAACAACAACTAAACTAAATCCCCAACCATGCATTTGTATGTATGTGTGTGTGTGTGTTTGTGTGTGTGCGTATGTTTTTGTATATTTTGCATATTTTATTTGATTTGCTTTCTCGTTTTTTGGCCTTTTTTGTGCTTCGTGTATTTTGTGCGAGGCGAGGCGCAACTTCGTGTTCAACGCCCATTGGCTGGCATTTTAAATATATGTATATATATGAATTATATACATATAAATATGTATGCCTGTGTGTGTATGCATGGAGGAGCGTTTGTCTCTGTGTGTGCATATAGAAAAAAGCACACCATCGTAATATATTTATAAACGCCTGAACAACTTCGGCCTTCAACGCGCTTCGGCAAATCTCGCACGAGACTCCGCCAGGTGCCAAAGAGCATTCAAATCCTTCGGGATGTTTATTTAATTATATTTATTAATCAAATATTTAAAATGTAGATATTATAAAGAGTTCATATTTAATTTGCTTGGATTTTTTTCCACGATTTGTTATCTATCTGTGGAGTATTATATAGCAGTATAAAATTATTTTGCACAGTTAACTATTATGAAACTTCTCGATTGAGGGTATAAAATATAGTTTGTTTTATATGCAGTATATGCTTGCAAATGTATAGCTTTAAATACAAATTATTTTATATAAATTTATTTAAATACCTATATGAAAATAATTTGTAACTATCTATGGCATATAATCAACTTAAGAAGGTTTTAAGCTTGTAGCGATCGGTTTATTACACATAAGATATTTCATCCATGTAAGCCAACATTTGACAACAATCGTGATATTATACAATAATCAATGTATGTACTATTGTAATATAAATATAAATATTTTAGTTTTTAAAAAGATAATAATTTTCTTAAAATACTCAATCCAAATCCAAACATTTTTGATCTATTTTGATTTTTTTTACATTTCTGAATAAGATTATTACTTCATAAAATGATGTAAATAATTTTCTTTCTCAGCTTCATTTTATGCTTAGAATTTAATAAATTCTAAAAATCAATTTCAAAGCAAAAATGTTTTTTTAATGTAAAAATAAAAACATTTTTATATTGATCATTATTAATCTTGCATAGCCTTCACAAAATAATTGAAAAAAATTTGTAATTATTTTCAGATAAAGTATACGTATGCTAAAGCTCTAAAGAAATGAAAATTCGTGTGAATTTTCTCGCTTTCATTTAGTTAGCCTCTGCCCAGATTCAGTCTTTACACGGCGGAAATGAAAGCCCTTTCCGCTTTGACAAGTTCAAAGATGGCAACCAAAAAAAAAATATAAATGAAGTGGGAAAAAAACTAGCGAGTATTGGCTTCCGTTTTGCAGTGGCAGCAACGGCGAGTAGGAAATTTCAAAGCGAAATTATTGAAAATAGCGTGAAGAAAGTGTGTGGGCAGCGGTCTGGAAACCACGTTAAAGGACATCCGCCAGCAAAGTGAAAGAGTTTAAATTGCCAGCAGCCTCACAGCAAAACAGAAGTCAAAGAAATGGCGACAGGAAATGGACATTGCCACTAGAAAAAAAAAAGATCGAAAAGAAAAAGTGAAACCAGCACAAAATACAGAACCTACGCCATCATCCATCCATGGTCCATGGTCCAGCATCCAACATCCCTGGAGATGCTTTCCATAGGCGAGTGCTAACCTACAAATCGAAGTGGACAACAAACCACTCAAACTATGGCAGCCTTTTCAAAGTGGAAAAACTCTCTGAAGAGCTCTTCAAGCATTGAACGCCTGAATTTTTGCTGTCTTTTGCCGACCAAAGGATAACAGCAAAATAAAAATCAGCATACAAAAATCCAGGACCGCAACTGAAACTTTAAGATTCAAATTCTATGAATATTGCAAAAAGTTGAGAATTGAAACTTATCAATTGATTTGATTTGAAAAACAAAAAGAGAGATAATATTTAAGTAATTCAAAGATACTTTAAGTTAAAAAAAGGTTATCATAAAAATTAGGTAGATATTCCGAATTATCCTTAAGATTATCTGATCTATTACATAATTTTTGGTAAAATTTTGAACGATCCATGGATAAAGTTTTCTGAAGTTACCAGTTTGTTTATGTAGTGCACTTAGATCTAGTCGGAATCGTATCGGAATCGTAATTATACTTTTTTCGCAAGTTTATTCGATTTATTAATAAATATAATTAGGGAATCCCCTCGCAATCGCAATACGAATTTTTCCAAATTTATTCGATTTAAGAATTAAAATAATGAGAGAAATATCGTTTTCAAGATTGTGGCAATCATAACACGTTAAAAAAAATGTTTATTATTTAACAGCAATATTTTGCAGCATTCTTATTGTGAAATATTTGAAGAGTGTCTTAAAATTATAATTATAATTTATTAAATTAACTGTATATAATATTAAAGTTAATCAAACTGCGTTAAAAAAATATTTTTAGAAGTAAGAATGTTTAAAACGTTTCAATATCGCTTAACCAATTCGATTTGCAAGATTATTTATTGGATTAAGTTTGAACACCTTCTTTTTTTAAAACAATCAAATGTAGCCCATCTTTTTGAAACACCAGAGAATAATTCGGAAGTGTAGCTCCATTCTTTAGCTGGCTGCCTTAGAAAAGAAGAATGAGTTCTACCGTTCTCTGCATTGTTGTTAGAGGCGTAACATTTGGTCAAAAGGATTTTTTAGACTTTTGCTGTTGCTTCTTTTGCTGCAGGATTTTGAGCTGCGTCGGCGGCTGCTTAAAGTGTAGATCACGCAAAATCAACGAAAGCAGCAGCAAAAAAAAAGAAAAGCAAACGCCAGAGAAGCAACATACAACATACACAACATACGGACAAGAATAGAGGGAGTGGGGAAAGGGGGGAAGAGGGAGGAGAGCCAGTCAAGGGGCAACTGGAAGAAGGCGGTTGGCGACTGTGCAACAATAGAAGTAGCCAACATCAGCAGCAACAGCAACCGCCAAAGGCAATGGATTTGATTTCGAGGAGAGGGAGGATAGAGAAGTTTTTAAGGGAGTTGGGGGAGACAGTCTAGTACCCGGACTCTACCCTAGGCCTACATCGGTCAATTGGTTAGTTGCTGTTGTTCCTGTTGCTCCTGTTGTTATTGTTGTACTTGTTGTTCCTCTTGTTGCTGTTAGAAAATTGCGCATACGCGACGTCGTCAGCGTCGTAACACAACACAAAATAAAAACGAGACGGAAGCTTCGGCACGCCGAAGATTTGATATCCTCGTTGAGTCCAGCAAATTTAATTGAAAGATTTTACAGCGTTTGATTTTAGTGGACTGAATTTTATGTTTGTGCTGCGATTTTTTCAATTCGATGTTTTTCTAACACTGATATAAAAAGCACTGCAAAAAGATCCCGATTCTTTATTTTTTTTAAATATTTTTTTTTAGTATAATTGGTATCATATTTTCAATAACGTTCTACTCAAAAATAGATGTCAGAAATATTGTCACAAGACCTTTAACTTTGTAAAAAGATTATTTTTATATAAGCAATTCTGTATAACATAGTTGTCAATTAGCTTAAACTAGTGATGTCCAAAAGTTAAGAGAGTAGGCTTTAAATATATTTTCGTAGCACATGGGATAGAAAAAAGTATTTTTAGCCTACTTTGGACACCACTGGCTTTACTAAACCATTTCGTTGCCTTCTTTCATGAGTTATAAAATTTCTCAAATTTTTTTTCTTTCAAATCAATTTTCTTTCGCCTGTATGCGATATAGGGATACAATTCATTCGATTTAACCTCATTCGAGATAACCTCAAAACAGAGTCCAGTTAGCATAGAAACGAATGGACAGATGGACATCGCTTTATCAACTCATACTGATCGAGTATATATACTTTATTTGCGTTACACATTTCATGAAAAAAACATAATATCCTGTAGAAGGATATAAAAATCTAAACGTAAAGCCGTCATCGTCGTCATCGTCGTCGTTGGAGCTTTCTCCAGTTTTATTTCCCCAAGCGAACGTGCGCTCCCTAACAAAGGAGTTTCTAATGATTTTTGCGCCATGTTTGTGTGTGTGTGTGTGTGCTGCATTCCGCAACCCCTCTACCGCTCCCCCCACCCTCCCTCGCTACAGCTTATGCGCCGCCTCCTGCTGATGCTGCCACATCGCCTTTTGCATTTGTTGTTGTTGCTGTTACAGACGGAAATGAAAATCGAAAGAATTGTTAGCCAGCCTACGCCCCAAACGCATTCTACACTTGTACTCTGCCTCTTCTTCTTGCTCTTGCTCTTCCTCTTCTACCCAACCCTCCAACTGCACGGCCAATGCAAATAAATTCAATCGATGTGCTGGCCAAGTCGTCGTTGCCCGTTAGCCGTTGTCCGTTAGCCGTTGTTGTCGTTGTTAAGCTCTTTCTGGCCGGGTCTATGCATGCATGCGTCAGCTGCAATGCAGCGCCTATGTGGCAAGGGGTGAAGACGGGGTCAGAGGGGTGAGTGAGAGTTGTGAGAGAGTGGGAGGTTGCATTGTTGCTGAAGTCATTGGCTCGCCTCTGCCTTGCACTGTGCGCGATTCCCGACTCCGACTCCAACTCCGACTCCAACTACGATTCCGTGTCCTGTCATTTAGAAAAGCAAAGCGCAGCTGCTGCTTCGATGTGTGTCCAGCAACCCGCATCGTTGCTAAGCTGCGAAATGAAAATCCTTTCAATGTTGGGATGTTAATGCTCAAGCCCAAAACCAACACAGTCGAGGAGGAGTCCTCGAGTCCTGCTGCCCAGCTGCCCAGCTGGGGAGTTGGTCAGTCTCGAATTTTCCATGCGATTTCCAAGCGCAAAATTTCCGCCAAAAACCAAGCAAACAAAAACTAACACACACACATGTGTGCACACACGCACACACACGCACACACACGCACACACACGCCACAAAGGCGCTGCAGGATAACCAGGAGCCAGGAGCCAGGTGGCTGCTTCCAAAAAGGATGCCGAACGCTGCAGAAAAGGAAATGCGCTGTCGCCGTCGTTGCCCTGCACTTTTGGCTTTCTTCTTTTTTTTTCATTTCATTTTCGGTTTTTTTCCATGCTGCATCGTCCTGATGCTCCTGGAGCGGAAACGCAATTTCCAAGCACGCAGTACTGCATCTCCTGGTTTTCCCCGAAAGACAACAAACAACATTGGCCAAAGCAACAAACCAAAAATTGTTTGAGCCAAAAGCAACGATTCGAACGCTGTTTGCATGTCCTGCCTGGGCAACAGGAAGAAGCAGGAAGCAGCTAGAAGGAAGCAGGCGGAAGGATGCTGCAGCAGGTGAATGGAGGCCGCAGGATCTGTAGACCACACCTGGTTGAGGTAAAGTTCGAGCTGGAATTCCGTTCGATGCCTGCTGATAGGCTACCTTTTTTTTGCTTTTTGGTGTTTGATTATGCGTTCGTCGACTATGCAAAGCAGCTGTGCCTACCCCTGCCCCTCTCACCACCCCTCTTCTTTCACCTATCACTATTTCTCTCACACTCTCTCTTTGACTTTGTCCATCAACAGCCTCGTATATCATCAGCATATCGTTTTCATTTAATAAGCCAAGAAGCCAACGCCCAAAACTATGCAACAATGCAATTTGCGCAGCCAAACAACAGTTGTTATTGTTGTTGTTGTTGCTCTCGTTGTTGTTCAATTAAAGTGTACTTCATCTACTAAAAAAGCACATTTAAATCACTTGCAAATTGTCTTTAGCGAACTCATTTAAATCGCATTTAACTCATGGCCAAAAGCCGCAAAGATGCCACAACACAGAGTCCAACAATTATCTAATATCGTTGTTGTTGTTGTTGTTACGCCTGGCATTGTGTGGCATGCCACACATCATCCGTTATGTTCTAGCATAAATAAATCTGTTAACTTAATTTATAACTGACTACGAGACTCATAGCATAATTCAGCTAAAAAAAGGCTGACAATGCTTAAAAACGAAACTTAAATACACTATCATTTTTTTTTTTCATTATTATTATATTTTGATAGGTAATTTAATGTATTAAAAATACGTTGACTTAAAGAGAGCTTTTACAGGGGGAGCAAAACAGAATTAGACATATTGGAAGGCAGATACATTTTCCTAGATAGTAGGGTGGGTCAATATTTTTCGTGTGAGAAAAAGGTTGCAAAACGTCTACGGAAAATTCTAAGACAATTTCATTTAAATTTCCAAAAAAACTATGGCTCCAAAGCAATGTTGTCCATAGTAGGCTGTATATCTTTTAATTGACATTTATTTCTATAAATATTACGACAAAATATTATTTAGTTAATAAACTAAAACCTCAACTTTACACTGTGTTAATTTCATTTCATTCATTTCAGTCTTAATTTTAATTAACATTTTAAAGATATTTTTATAATTTTTATTTAACTCATGTCAACTGTTCTTAGTTGACACTAAATAAATAAATGTGCAAATATAAATAAAAATATAAATATTAAAACTCGCTTAAGCTTTATAAGGAACTCATTTTGCCACAATTGGTAAGAGCATAGAACAACAAGCCTGCCTCACACATATTTTATTTCGTTGACCTTTTTTTTGCAGTACCCAGAGGAAAAAAAATGGAGTCAAAAGCATGCCAGGCTGGTCAGGACTCGCCAGGACGCGGCTGGCAGTCAACCAAGGCCGTGATATATATATTTGTACATATTTTTGTATATATAGAAAAACAATTTATTTTTTTCTGTTCACTCAGCGTGTGTGTGTGTGTGTGTGTGTGATTGTGTGTAGTTGTGTGTTAACGTGTCCTTAGAATAAATTCCTTTTTAAATATATATACATATTTTTTTATAACACACTGCGTGAAAATATAAAAAAGTCGTCGTTGTCGTTGTCGAGGTTGCAGCTGAGTGGCTCTTGGTGTGTATAAGTGTGCGTGGTATGTGTGTGTGTGTGTGTGTGTGTGTGTATGTGTGGCACGCGCGTTTTCTGTGGCGCGTGCCTTTTGGGTGCTGTGTGGCAACACCAGCAACGGCAACAGCACTTCCTTTGGCCATGGAGCCCCTGGAATCCACTGTTGGCATATCGCTCTTAAGTGTTATTTGTCTACGTTTACACGGATCCCACTGTGTCTCTTTGACTTCGCATCTGTGTGTGTGTGTCTGTGTGTGTGGGTGTGTGTATTCTGGTTGTCGTTTGCTTGGGCGTGCTCTGGTAATTGTGCCGCTCATATGTGTGAATTAAATGTGCCGTAAAGGATCCCAATTTTCCGGTCACTTAACTGAAAACCGAGAATGTGCCAAAATAGCAGGAGAAGCCGCACAAGTAGCGTTCTGCCAACATTTTTGTGTGTTGTCATGAATTCCCGTTGACTTGGATTTTCACGGATCATGTGCTGCCTGTTCATTTACCCAGCACTTTTGTCTGCAAATTTGCCTGAGATATAAATTTGATGAATGAAGAATTAACCTTAACTTAATCAAGGTTAGTTCACATTATTTTACCTACCAGTTTAATTGAGCAAAGAAAGTAACAAATTAATTTAGAGATTTTTAATAAATATTTTAATGAAACACTTTTTTCAAATTAAAAAATTGGGTTAGTATAAAATTTATTAAGTTTAAAGAGCCAACATTTTATGAATTACACACTGATTCTTACATTAACCAATGACTTATCAGCCCACCCTCGTACACAAATGAATAAGAAAACATTGATAATACATTTATTTAAAATATTTCATCCATTGAAGTCTAATTCAAAATAGATTTTGATATTGGAAAATATATACACTTTATTTTTTCGTTATAAATGCAGATACTTTCTCTAAATAATTTTACTACACAGATTTACAACACTTAAACTACTGAAAATATTGCCAAGTTATTGTGAAAAATCGTAATTTTTTGTTATAGACTTTTTGTTCAATCTAGCTTAAAACATGAATATTTATTATGAAAATATAAAACACTTGTAATTGGTATCAATAAATTCACAATGATTTTTTCAGTAACATCCTAATTCATAACAATCTTTAAATTATTAAGACTGTGCTAAATTCGGTGTAATCGGATATCGCTATCTATAGCACTTTGCTCAGCATTGTGCATTTAAACAATGCCTAACGCTAAGAGCCATCGGCATCTAAGGAATTTGTGCATATCTCTTAAGCTCCTTAGTGTTCTGGACGTGGCAGACACAGAGAGTGTGTGATGGCAGTTTGGCAACACCACAAGAATTAACCGCCAACGGGTCGTGATAAGCCAGCATCTTCAGCCAGTGCCACAAACTTCGTTGGCAGTCAAAACCGAAAGTCTGGTGAGCAACCGCATAATTACCTTGCCAGGGTGTGCTCATATGACAATTTAATTGCTCACATAATGTGACATGCACACAAAGATGCAGAGACAGGCGGACAAACAGACAGACAGACAGACAGACAGACAGACAGACAGACAAACAGACAGACAGACAGACTGCTGGGCATCTCCTGCAGGCAATGACAGTGGCTGCAAGGTGTCTGCTGACTGTTATCCTTTGCGGTTTACACATTTGCATGCATTTGTCGCTGACAGGCAATCCGGAAATTCGGCGGGCAAACAATGTTTTTAATATAAACAAAGTAAAACAAATTAGCTCAACATGCCAATAAAAAAAGGGGCAAATTTAAATGGGGTGTCTAGGTAGTGCTAGACTAGCAACTACCCTGTGAACTTGAGTTGCCTATAATAATTCATGTGCTTAAATTAACAGTGAAAATTAAAAAAATATATAACAATAATTATGGCAATATTTACATATTATATCATATAAAAAAATCGAATATAAATAGTTACAAATTTAAGTATATCATATTTCCACGACGAGACTTATTTTAATTGTTGTTCTATAATATATTAAACATTTACATATGTCAATTTGCTTATTATAAGAGTTGTTTAAAAAAAGTGTACCTAAACAAGGTATTTAAAACAGAGAATTTGGTATACCTAAAAAGTGTATATTTGTCGCTTGTACCATTCCCAAATGGTGTAAATTTGTATATCAAGAGAGTTGTGTAAAAAAGTGTACCTAAACAACGTAAATAACAGAGAGTAGTAGTCATAAAAAACACAGAATTGGCTATTTATCTATAATAACATATTACATATTCCTTAAATTATTTATTCTATATTCTACAGTTGTTTTTTAATGCAAAAAAAGTATATTTGTCCAATGTACCATTCCTAACAAATGTACATTTGTTTATTGAAAGAGTTGTGTAAAAAAGTGTACCTAAACAAAGTATTTAACAGGGAGTATTAAACGGAGGTTGTCATAAAACGGAGAATTGTGTATCTCTCTATATGAACATATTACATATACCTTAAGATATTTATACAACTCAGTAAAATATTTTGTTGCATCTTTATTATACCCCTTTCAGCCATTTGTAATGGGTATTAAAAAGACAACCTAGCAGGCAGAAGTCGAGCAACGTTGTCAGCTTGTTGCCAATGTGTGAAATGGTTATTATTTTATTCTTTTATGTTATCCTTTACTGGACACTTCATTATGCGGTTAGTCGCACGACAGAAAAAGTTCGTCCGCAGATGCAAACACACACACATGCATATACTACATGTACCATATGTGTATATTTATATATGTATTATTTTAATGTATAAAAAAAAAGAAAGGTAGCTATTGTCTCACGCTTCTCTCGCGTTGTTGCACGTTTTTTCTGTACGTAATTGTTTTGACTTAATTTAATGCGAGCCAAGGATCATCAGCGGTCGTGTTGAAGGAGCAACGTGTGCTGCTAATTACCAACAGCCAACACAGGGACAACAGGACATCAGGACATGTGGAAAGGTCTCACTTTGGCCAAAGGCAAGCCAACGCACATTAATGAACTGAACGGGCGACTGATGGACAAAGATAGCAAGACATGAAGAGAGAGTGAGAGAGAGAGAGAGAGAGAGTGTTGAAGGACATGGTCGCTTTGCTGCGCCGCAGTTAATTAGGAAATTAAATTGACTAAAGTGCTTGAGCGTTTTGCTTGTTTGCCTTGGATTCGTGTGTATTCCATTGCCTCGAACTCGGTGTGTGTGTGTGTGCATATGTGTGTGTGGGTGTGTGTGTGTGTGTGAGTGACTGGACACTAACCAAAAATTATTTAGCAAAAATCAGTTTAGAGCACGATATGCCATCTCGCTCTGTCCGACAGGCATCCATGATTGATCTATGCTCGTCTATATGCGTACATTGCTCATACGCCGCGTTGTACTCCTTATTTCTCCTGCTGCCACGCAAACAGCTTCTTGAGGCTGGCCGTTGTTGCTGTTGTTGTTGTTGCTATTTGTGCTCGTCATCGCAGCAAGCCGACACCCACTTTTTGCCAACATCTCTCCTCGCCTTGCCTTGCCACAACTTGGGGTGCCTCGCTTCGCCTTGCCACAGTTGCCTATCGCCTCGGCCGTTTGCTCTCGCACTTATGTACAAGTGGGACGCCGTGCGCTGCCTACTTTTAGGCGCTTGCCATAGATTTTCATTTACTCCGTGCATTTTTGCGCCTCTTTCGCCATGTGCCTCGATGCCTGAGCACAAACCTGCCTTCCGTCTAAACCCACCCAAACCCAAACCCATACTCAGACACAGACCCAAGAGAGGAGACTATAGCTTTCGTCTTCCTGGCAATTGCTCTTATCGCTTGTTGCCGTTAGTTTTTCGGTATATAACGCGTGCCCAGGACGCACCAACTGGCGTTTGAAGGCGGAGCCATTGGCTGCCTCTGGGCATGGCATGTGGTTGCTTTGCAAAATGTTAGGCTCTTTTCCTTGTTTCCATGTTTACTCGTTTCCTCTTTCCCTCATTTCCTCTTTCCCTCATTTCCTTTCGATTCCTCTGCTTTTTTGCCTTGGCCACCTCCTCTTTTTGTCGCTCACTCTCTGGCATGTGTCGATTTTCTATACTATAAATATCCAGGACATCAATTATAATGGATATGGATATGCATTTGACCTGACCGATGGGCATACCAAAAAATAGAGAAATGCGGGTAAAACTCTCGACAGTTCGACATCAATCAAACTGCAAATCAAGCTAAATTATTTCCACAGACTGTGAACGCGTCACAAAAGCCGACAAAAACTAATGTGCCATAAATAAAGATACAAAAAACTGCAACGCAACTCAAATGCACGAATGTGGCTCAGGTTTTAAATTATATTCGCATACACTTTCCAGAGAGTAATACAATCTACCTTGGAAAGTTGTGGAATAAATAGACAACAAATATCATAGAGTGGAAATTAAGTATATTTCTTTGAATTCTTTATTTTTGGATCTTATTAGAATCTTAGCAAATTTTATTCAAATTTTAGAAATAGAAAAAATTTTATTATTAACTTTATTTTGAATACAAAGTAATTTGAAAGAAAACTTTAAAAATATTACTTGGCCAAAACAAAGAGTTAACATGCTCTTGCTATTGCTTTATACGCTATTGCCAAAAAAAAAAAATTATATTTCCATTTGTGTGCTACAAATGGCAAATAGAAAATGTTTTAGCGGAAATTTGATTTTAAAAAGCGTTTTGCCAGCAAATAAATGAGATTATGTGCTGCCAAAAGTACAGGACACTAACCTGTCCAGAAGAGTCCATCTCATGCTTGGGGCAATCGAGGCATTAAAAAATGCAAAAATTATATATCAAAGCAGTCGAGGAAGGAAACGTTGACGACCGGGCCAGGATGGGACAGGACAGGAACGGACAGGTCGCTGCACGTCATATGAAATTATTATATCGCACATACTCGTACACAACACAAGCAGGACATCCAGGATATACGTATTCCTACGTGCTTCGTCTACCAAGTGACGGGGCAAAAAGCAATCCTTGGCCCCGGCCAAAGAGACATGCAAAATAAAATAGCTAAATGAAAAAAATTTGAAATTTTGTTAGAACATTGCAAAAAATTACATACATATTTGGTTTATGTGCAGACAAAAAACAAAAAAAAAAAACCAAACCGAACGTTTGCCAAAGACACAAGAGATAGAGGAGGGGCTTCTCCTAGTATCGACGTCGTTAGGATCGGACTGAGGCTATCTATAGACTCAAACAACATGTGAGAGCTCTGCGAGAGCTTATGTTAATGCAGAAGGCCGTCAGAATAGCACGAATACATTGAGACATTCAAACCCTTGGGATTATGAGGCGGAGTATTGGCATATAGCGTATACTTGATATTTAAATGGAAGAATCAGAGAGATTCACTAAAGCATCAAATATTTTCCTAATGTTAGTAATATTAAAAAACTAAAATATAAAAAATTATTGTAATTAAGTTCTGATCGAATGCCAAGCATTAGTTCGAGATGTATACTTAATATTTATAATTAAATCAATGTAAATTAAAGCTTCGTTGGAGCATTCAAATAATTGCTAATGCAGTGATATTTTAGAAAATGAATATAATTATTATATATATAACTTTCCGTTAAATTCGAAGTACTTGTTATTCAAAATTTATTGCTAATAGTGAGCTATTTATGGAAATGAAATGTATGAAACTTTAGTTGCCAATTTTGCAGTGACTTCTAAACGTGGCGTATACTTGATATTATTATTATTATAAAGAAATAAGAGCTTCTATAGAAAAAATATTGTTCAATCTAGAATTATTTTAGATTTATGGGAATTAAATGTGTAAAGTGATTGCGTTCTGAATTGATTTAAGCTCAAAGCCAATGGGGCGTATAATAGATATTTATAGTTTCGTTGAAGCACAATTATTTTTACAAATCTTGGGTTACTTGTATGTATTGAAAACGAAATGGAAACGAAATCATTTTAATTTACAATAAGCAGTAAATAAGTCTTTTTACTATTGAAAACATTTTACAAAATAATTCGAAAATTCTTATTCTAAAAATTATGCCTTAGTGAAACGTGGCAACTTAAGATAAATATTAACTTGTGCTTCGGTTGAATATTTGTTCACTCAGATTTCCTTTTAAATATTTTTTAATTCGAGTATTTAAAAATATTTCTTAATAATCTATCACTTAGTTTGCTATAAAAAACAATATTTCGTACGCTTCCAAATATTTTCATTAAATATGTCTTACTGAAAAACTAAATGCAATTTATGTTGTAGCATTTTCCGTGGAAGTTCACAATGATTTCATTTTGTCTGTGCAATTAACACGCTTCAACTTGTTGTCCATTGGTTGCCGCTAATAAAAAGATCTTAATAAATCAACTTGCAGCTTTAAACATTTGTGAGTATGAGTGTGTGCCTGTGAGACACTCAGCTGCCACATTGGTGTGCCAACATTCCCTCTCTCTCCTCATCATGCTCAGCTCTCTCCAACTGAGCTCCCTTGGCTGTGGCATAATAAGCGCAGACAATGCGCGTCCCTCAAGTTCATATATCAAAAGCGTCTCCCCAAGCTGCCCCAAGCCGCCTGTCTGCAATTTTCAAGTGTTTTATCAGTTTTTTTTGTATGCCTTATACTTTATATGTGTATATCTACATATATGTTTGTGGAGATGTATGCATAAATGGGGGGATTCAGTTTAGTAAAACCCAATCTGGAACTGCTGCTAGACAATCCTTCGAGCACTTATCGCATTCAACATCATTTGCATGCGCGTGTTTGAAGCGCGCCAAAAAAGCACCAAAAAATATATGAAAGAAATCGAATATAAAACAAAACGTGTAACAAATAAAAATCATGAAATAAATTAGAGAATATACAAGAACAACGTAGCAACAACATGAGCACAGCCGGAAATGTTAGCCCAAAAACATGGCAAAAAATCTATAGCCAACAAATATGCGGAGAGTCAGACAGTTTTCTAGTTGATTTTTTGCAATCTGCAGTTTTCTGGTCCTTTGTATGAAACGTCGGAAATGTTGCTACAAGTCCCCAAAAACTCATTCCTCTCGCTCACACTCGCTCACTCTCTCTCACTCTATTACTCTCACTCTCTTTTGCTGTCAGTGAGCTCAGTCGTCTGCTGTCTGGAGTTGAACCTGCAAGCATTTGCCCCACAGCTCAAACTGCTCAAACTGCTCAAACTACTCAAACCCCTCTCGTTTTGCTGGTCAGGCACAACTCACTTGACTGCAGCGACTGTGTGTCTGGACACGTAGCCACGTGTGTCCTCTTGCTTGTCCTCCAGTTGGCAACACCTCGCGACGCATTCGTGGCATGTGACCAGCAACAGCAGCAACAGCAACAACAGCAACATCGTTGGCAGCAACCACCGCGTTTAATCAGCGACAGCAGCCGCAGCAACTCCGTCTACTTCTTCTTGGCCATCATCATTTATTGTTAGTGGCCGTTGCCCAAATATACAGCGCAGTCAGCGTCAGCGTCGCTGCAAGCGTCGCAGTTGCTGCTGTTGCTGCTGCTGCTGTTGTTGTTTAGATTTCTTTGTCCCTACATACATTTCTGGCTATTTTTGGTGGTTCACCCATTTCAATATTTGCACTGGCGACTCAACACACTACCCTTTCCATCCTTCCACCCTTCCCCTTCTTCTTGTTGCTGTTCTCAGTGGTTGGAATTATTTCCTGCTGTGCCACATCCTTCGACTGTTGTGGTTCCATCATATATCATGTTCAGGCGCAACACCTTATTGCCACACCTCCAGCAGTGTCAGCACCCACCCCCTTGCCCTCCCCTACAACTGCCTAAGCTGCGTCTTCTGCTGCTTTATCCGCCCCGCCAACAATTTTTTTGTATGCATTTTCATTATTTCGTATTTCAATTTTCAATTTAGCAATTTTTTCATCAATTTTATTAAGTGATTTTTTCAACTTTTTGTTGGCTTCAGCTTTTCAATTTGAGACGCTTTAAGTGCTTTAAATTTGGTGTGGCAGCAACATGTTGCAAGGCGTGCCAATTGCCATTTATCTAATCTTCAAGCAATAAACACCACACACACACACACACACACACACACACACACACACACCTACACCTAGAAGTGTTGCAAGGGATTAGCATGCGGCAGTTGCACGTTGCATGCTGCATGCTGCAAGTAGAAGACGGCATGCCACACGAGTCATGTAAGGCAAGGAAACAAACACATTTTAGCAAGTGGCAAGTGGCAAGTGGCAAGTGGCAAAGTCCTTCTATTCGTTGCAGAGCTCAGACAACAATTTGTAAGCCAACACACACACACACACATACACTCACTTATAAACACACCCAATTAACCAAAGAGAAGAAGTCGGAGTTTCTGGCCAGTGGCCAAGCATTGACTCCAACTCGGACTCTGTGGCACTTTTGGAGTTGCCTCAACGCCCTTTAGCTGTGTGTGTGTGTGTGAGGCAGGAAGCTGTTGCAGGAGCCAGAGCCAGAGCAAGAGCAAGAGCTGTGGCAGATGGAATAATTTTTCAAGCTGCCAAGCACTGAATGGACACTTTGGGGCGCCACTTGAATGAGCATTTGCTCATCTCTGCTTCCTCCGCATTCAGTGCTTCCTTGTGGCCAAGTTGTGTGTCAAGGTCGTTCGCATGCTGCCACATGCCACATGCCGCCTGCTGTTGTTTCCTGCTCCAAGACGATACCAATGTTGACGACGATAACGTCTCCATCTCTCTGAGGCAAATGTTTTGCTCTAAGTGGACTTAACAGTTGTTGCACTGTGTGTGTGTGCCTCAGTCTTTGTGTGTGTGTGTGTGTGTGTGTGTGTGTAGGAAGTGTATTGTGTTGTCTGGCAAGGACTAAAGTGAAAGAGAGTGAGAAAGAGAGGGAGACGGGGGGAAGCAGTATAGCAAATCAGTGCTCGAATGTCTGCTCTGTCTGCCCAGGCATTTTGTTTGGTCCTTCTGCCGTCGTCCTCCTCTTTGTCCTTGTGTCCTTTTGTAGAAATTCTTGGGGAATACCTTTTAGCAACTCAGACTTGTCTGCCTTATGCTTGTGTGCTACTTATTTCAGTTACTCTGCTTCTGTTGTTATTGTTATTGTCGACTTTCTGGCTTTGTCCACATTTATTTGGCTCGTTATTTCACTTGTTGTTGCCTGTTGCCTGTTGCCTGTCTGGCCAATTTTACTCTCGAAAATTGTGTGAAAATTGTTTTTCTTGTCTTCATGTCAATGTCGTTGTTGCCTCGCCTGCCCTTGTCCTTTTTGTTTAAGATTTTGTGGTTTATACATTTGTAAATAATCTTGTTTTACAGCAGACGGAGAATCGGGCTGTCCACACGACCGTGGTCAATTCTGGTCTAAAGGGGATAACTTGGCCAACTGGACAGCTACATAATTTATGTGTGAAAAGTCTCTCAGTCTCCCTCTGTGCATATGTATGTGTATGTGTGTGTGTTTGTGTGTGTGTTTGACTTTGGCTTAAGAATTTTAGACAACTTTCGAGTATGTGTGTTTGGAACGGGCACAGCACTTGAGTCAATTATGCTGATAGATATCAAGTTAACAAATTAAATGCCTTTTGCCTTTGCCATCAAATGATTGGCTCTAAATAAACAACTTGATTGACTTCACTTGTGATGTTATACAACTTGTTCGGAGCACCGCAAGCAAATTGGTTTTTTGGCTCAATACAAGTGAATTATTTTGTGCTTTTGAGATTCGCTTGTGCGAATATTTCAATGGTTAATCAAGATTTTCTAGATTGTGAAGAAGCTATTTATGATACTCTTAAAAGGAAGTTGGGTTAAAAAGATTGATTTTATACTTATATTCTACTCAAATTAAAATTAACCATTAACATTTATTACTTTTCAACATTTTAAAAACTAAGCTAACTTAATTTCGAATTGTTTCAAATTTTTTTTACCAAGATAATTCATTTTGAATGAAAATGGAATTTTGATATAAATGACATTCCGCTTAAAAATCGGTTCAGTTTTGACAATGTAATGATAGTTTGAAGTTTGTCCACCTTTTGTCCTGAGCACCTTTTCAAGTCAAAATTTATGTTCAATTTCCTATGATTTTTTACAAATACATAAATGGTCTCAGAATGAATTTTAAAGTGTTGTTTTATACTAATTACGATATAAGAAGTTAATTTAAATTGAAAACTTGAGATTTAAAATTTTCAATTTTCAAAATATCAAAGGGGGGACCCTTAGCATCGAACCCATGATCTAGGGGAAAATAATTTTTTTTACAAAATTAATTAAATTGAAATGCAGAATAAATTCAGAGGCTAAACCATGATCAAAATGACATTCCACTTGAAAATCGGCTCAGTTTCGGTAAAGTTATGGAAGTTTGAAGTTGGTCACACTTTGAATCTAACAAGTCAAAATTTTTTTTAATTTAACATGATTTTTTACAGAAAAATGAAAAGCTTCAGAATCAAATTTCAAGTGTTGTTTTATAATAATTATGATATAAGGAGTTGATTAAAAGTTTTGTTAATTTTCAAATATTTGGAACTTAACTCCATTGTCCTCTAACTTGTATGTCTTTTTTAGTATTAAAACCTTGTAGAAATTGCTAACAAGCCCGGGCTTGGTTTAGTTGGGCCACTTGAATGTATTGTTCGTTAGTACATCAACGTCCAAATGAATAAATAAAATCTAAATCTACTGTCATTAATTAATTACTCACCCATAGATGCCGCCATCGTGCAATATTCAAATTTCCCTATATAATTCCCAGAGGTAGCTTAGTCAATACCTGCTCTAAATAACCTGGGATATTTCATTTATCGAATGCACGAACCTAGACTGTTTAGCGCATGCGTTCTATTCATTTATGAAATTCCCTTTAAATGTGAATTCAATTGGTGAAATTTTAGAATGCTGACAAATCAATTAATTGTTTTGACAAAAATGTCGTTGACGTAAAATTAAGTATTATTTCATAATCTCACATTTTGAGGCGCCCTTGAAAGTACATTGAAGCATATGTACGAGTATCTACATCGTTAATCTATCGCCTGATCAGACGACATAACAGAGACCCTATCAGCATTAATTACTAGCAATACTCGTACTTATAGACATGAGTGCGAGATCCAAATAGTTAGATTGTTATCAGTTACCAGGGGAAACGACGCCTCGGGACAGAGTGGACAGCTCATGTTTAGTCTGGGTCCAAAGTGCAGCTCTTGACAACAAACATTACGTAGTTTCTAAGCGATTCAGAGTTATTTTGACGCCGTCGCACAATAACCATAAAATCGATTGATAACGAAAAATGTCAAAGAATTATCAGTAAAACGCTGAGTAACCGAATGCGAGAGACTGAGAGAGAGTGCATTTTAAGGTATGAGAGAGCGAGAGAGAGAGCGAGCAAGCTCCTGAGCTGATCTGCAGACATGTTTTAAACATATAAAAAAAGAAGCATTATTTGTACAGATAATACATAAATAAATATGTATTCATTGCCATCAATTGAGGCAGCATTAGGAACACAGCCTTATCACAGACATGCGACGAGTCTTATCAGTCAACCAAGAGCGGCGATCATTCAGTTGAGTTTGAGCTATTGACGAGTGCGGTATAGAAAACTGAACAAAATAAAATAATCCTTAACTGGAATCGGAGTAACTCTTAGGATAACAAGTCTTAAAATATAAAAAAAATCAGCATAAAGTCTGACTTGAATAATTATAAATTAAATATCTATGTTTATTTAACAAAATATATATATAAGCATATATATATAGAGTGACTGATAAGCTGCTTAGTGCAAATCAAATAAAAAATAAAATAATTCAAAACGTCGCCGTGTGCATTTCGGAACTTTTGTACTCTTGGCCGTCTGTCCACGATGATTTCCCATACAGTGAGGTGTGTGTGTGTGCTAAGAGAGATACTAGAATAGTACAAGTAACTAACTAATAAAAATCCCACAGAGTCTTCAAGCTGATGTATATCGTGGCTGGCATACTGATTAGCAATGAGGAAATCTGCGATACTGTCGATCGCATACAAATCGCGCCACGCGTCGAGATGAAACCAGAGCTGGAACAACGGGGACAACGTGATCTAATCCTGGCCAAGGCGGACGGATCACCCGGCTCGAAGCGACGACGTAAAGTGAGTGTCACGGGATTAGCCGGTGGCATGGTGCGCGGTGTGACCAGCCAGGTGACCAGTCGGATGAGCAATCGCATCAGTTGGCTCCACAAAGTGCCATTGGTCATCGAGCAGTGGAGAGCGTTGGCTTTGAGCTTTACGATCTGGACCATACCCAACATTTTGATGGACTGCACGTCCAGTTACATTCGAAAGAAGTTCTTTATAAACAGCGACTGTGATATGATCTATAAATAATCTACAGATCTACAAATGAAGCTTAGGTTAATTGTTAATTGCCAAGACACAGAGAAATGAAGTCGATTTTATTTAAGTAAAGTTAAGTTAGACATATGTTTAAATAAAGTTAGTTTTTAACAACAAATAGACATCAATAAATATATATATATATATATGCACTCAAGCTGTGCTATAGTTCATCATAGCGCTGCTTGACTGTAATGCTAGTTTAGTACAATATATATGGTCCCATTATAACAAGTTTCCCTTTCAAGTGTTGCTCTAATCGCCTTCGGCTATAAAGTTCTCAGAGGTATCCGGACTATTGGCATTGCCACCAGCGGCACGCACATTGAGACTATTGTGCAACATGTTCGCTATGCTGTCCACATCCAGATTCTCATCCGTTGCCGAGATCTTGCGCAATGCGGCGCAAACAATGCTCAGATCTCCCTTCAACTCGCTGACAACTGCGGTTATCTTCTGTGCATTCGACAGGACCTCAACGCTGCTCGTATAAGGATTGTAGCGCACTCCAAAGGGACGTTGTATGCTCTCCGCAAAGGCGCTGCAAATAGAGAAGTCGAAATAATAATAGAAATAATAGAGTTGATATTCCAGTATCCTGATTAAAAATAAATGTTTGTTTTCGACGCATTTTTTAGACGAGAATTATTAGTTCTAAGACAATATTATTATTTCTACACTGATATAAAAAATGTTTTCTAAATCAAAAATATATTCTAATATATATTTTTCTTGTTAAAAGGTCAGCTTAAAAAATACAATTTGCCTATCAATATATCTTCATTTATTTTAATTATCCAAATTATGGGAGCATATATTAGACAAATGGTATTAAAATTAATATTTTTCTCACAGAACTAAAAATATTAATTAAAAAAATTAGTCAGAAACAACGATTTTGTTTATGTCTTTTAAAATAGACTTGAAAAATTCCGAAAATATCTTGGTATGGAATTTTTTCTTAGAGTTGTGTTATTAAAAAAAAAAAATATTTTAGGCAAACTTTGATATACTATATACGATATTTATTTTTATCAGCTTGCTATTGAAAACTTACCGCATTTGCTCCTTGGCCTCTTCAAAGGAATCCGTATAGTAGTAGGCATTCTGATAGGATGTGATAATGCACTCCTCCTTGCAGGTCAACTCTGGATCAAATTTCTTGATCTTATCCTTTGCGGTTATGGCATGTTGCAACTCGGCTATGGAGCTCAATAAACCTGCACCATAGACCTTAAAGCTGCTGTCCGATTGCTTGCAGAGACCAAACTCCACAGTGAAGAAGTATAGCTGAAAATTGTGAAATAGTTGTAATAATAGGATTACCTTTAAGTAGTTAAACCCACAGTGGCCAGCTTTTCAATGTCCGCATCACAGGCGCCCAAGGAGGCCAAGCCAATCTCCTGTGAGAACTGGGCAAAACTCGAGTTGGCCAACAGCGGCATATGGCCCAAGAGTTCATGACAGCAATCACTAATAGATAATGAAATTAGAAAACCTTGGAAAACAAACACAACACACACTCAAACACCTACGGTTCGGGGGTGTAGAAGGGATCCGAGGAGTGCCTGATGTACTGCGTGCAATGGAAAACCCTGAAGGCCAAGCCGGAGAGGAAATCCCTTGGCGATAGGTAACCAGCCACAGGACGAAGTTGAAAGCCCGTCTTGCGTTTCAGATAACTGCTGACATCCTGCAGCTGTGGCAAGTTATCCTCACGATAGCCACAAAACTTGACCAGATCTGGCCAGTTCTCCATATACTCCGGCACCGCATGCAACTGATAGAGACGATGCAGCTCCACGAAAACGGTGCCCCTGCAGGGAAAACTTTCAACGAAAACCACAACAACTAACAATGCAACTTTCACTTACCAAGTTTTTACCTCCTCCGGTGTGTATTGCACTCGAGGAATGGGATTGCCACTAGAGAGTAAAATGGTTAAAAGGTTCTCATTGCAGTTTTAAGTTATACTTTTCACTCACTGCTTGAAATTGTTGGCTATAGCCGAGAATTGTTCACGTCGCTTGCGATAAACGGGATCCTTGAAGCCAGGATGATCAGCATCCAGTTCAGAGCCATACATAAGCACATTCTGTGCCTGGTCCAAGTCGGATATCTTGCGCGGAAACCAAACCATGTCGCCAAAGTCTGCGGACAGTGATGACCAAAAAATTAAATTTTCTAACTAAATAAAATTTTAATGCAGATTCAATTAAAAGACCAAATAATGATCAAAATGGTATTCCGCATGAAAATCGGTTAAGTTTTGGCAAAGTTATGAGAGTTTGAAGTTTTTGATAAAGTGTCAAGGGGTAGATATGGAAAATATGACAGTGACGACCAAAAAATTGAATTTTCTAAGTAATTATTATTTTGATGCAGAATCAATATATAGGCCAAATAATGATCAAAATGGTATTCCGCATGAAAATCGGTTAAGTTTTGGCAAAGTTATGGCAGATTGAAGTTTTTGAAAAAGTCTTAAGGGGTAGGTATGGAAAAATATGACAGTGATGACCAAAAAATCGAATTTTCTAAATGAATAACATTTTGATGCAGAAGTAATATAGGGGCCAAATAATGATCAAAATGGTATTCCGCATGAAAATCGGTTAAGTTTTGGCAAAGTTATGGCAGATTGAAGTTTTTGAAAAAGTCTTAAGGGGTAGGTATGGAAAAATATGACAGTGATGACCAAAAAATGGAATTTTCTAACTAACTGATATTTTGATGCAAAATCAATATAGAGGCCAAATAATGATCAAAATGATATTCCGCATGAAAATCGGTTAAGTTTTGGCAAAGTTATGAGATTTCAAAGTTATTGATAAAGTGTCAAGGGGTTGGTATGGAAAAATATGACAGAGATGACCAAAATATCGAATTTTCTAAGTAATTAAGATTTTGATGCAGAATCAAAATAGAGGCCAAATAATGATCAAAATGGTATTCCGCATGAAAATCGGTTAAGTTTTGGCAAAGTTATGGCAGATTGAAGTTTTTGAAAAAGTCTTAAGGGGTAGGTATGGAAAAATATGACAGTGATGACCAAAAAATCGAATTTTCTAAATTAATAACATTTTGATGCAGATATAGATCAATATAGAGGCCAAATAATGATCAAAATGATATTCCGCAAGGAAATCGGTTAAGTTTTGACAAAGTTATGACAGTTTGAAGTGTGTTAAGACCTTTTAGTATGGATCTGGAAACAGTATTTTATTGTCACTTTTCATAGGAATATAGAGTATAAAAATTAGAATTTTTTTTGCAAATTTAAGCATTCGGGACTAAAACAGTTTAATTTGTGAGAGCTTACCAAAACTGGAGCAGGCGGAGAGGGATGGGGCCCGGGCCAAGCTGTGCGCATTCACGGACGTATAGTTGACCGAGGCGACTTCGCGATTGAGCATCTTGACGACCTGATCCAAGCGACGGGGATCGCATTCAACATCGACCAGGACATCGGCCTGATTGGTGGACATCTCCAGCGGTGACAGCTCCAAGTGCAGAACATTAATGCCCAGCTCCTGGAAGACCTGCAAGGCTCGTGCCAAATTGCCAACTTGATTCTTCAGCGTGAACAAAATGGAGATGCGTTCGCCCGGCGAATGCTGACGCACTGCATCCACAGCTGTGCCACCGAGCGGCAGACGCGGCACCTCCGAGCGATCCTGCTTTTTGGGTGAAAACAATATAATGTTGTCACTGGGCGCAGAGGCATGTCGAGAGAGACTTGCATGCGACGAGACCGACGGCGAGGATGATGACGAATCCTTCTTGAGCGTGTGCAGTGGACTGCCCTGCTTGACGGACCATTCCTGCTCCCCGCTGCGATATAGCCACAGTCCAAGTAGACTTTTGCCCGATGCACTCATCCTAATCCGTTGGCAGAGAAATCCCAAAAATGTTCACACAATCACAAAATGTATTTTTTATTTCACTTGGCACACGCGTCGTATGCGCAACGTAACGGCAGACTGCAAGATCCTGCCGCTGTGTCAGCCCCTTTTATAGGCAGCTAGGAACAGCACAGATACACACACACGCACACACACAGCTACACTCACACTGACAGCCATTAAGCATACATACATATTCAATTGTATTTATTAAGTGTGCGTAGCGAGATAAATTTGTTCAAGGATATAAAAGCTACAAGTGACTTTTTCTTTTCGCAGACTCCACCTCTTTGTCTGATTGTACATGTGTGTGTGTGTGTGTGTGTGTGTGTGTGTGTGTGTGTGTGTGTGTGTGTGTGGGGATACGCATCGTTTTGATTGGCCAAATCATGTTGAAATCAGGCTAACGCTGACGCATGACGTCATTTCACTTTCTAATCAGTAGCAACAACATTTAATGCTTTCTCAACTTGTTGAGCTGAGTTCAGTTCAGTTTGAGTTTGAGTTCGACTTTTATTTTGCTGTCAGCGCTTGATTTTCAAATATACGTATATACGTATACGTAATTTATGCGGGCATGGAGTACGGTAATAATGAGGAAAATCTCTGCTTGACCATGTCATTGTCAGTGGTAACTAGACTATAGTAAACCCAACAATCTATGGCAGTGTTGTGGTTTAAATAACAAACTATGTTAACTATGTTGAAATATTATTAAACTAAATTCGTTTAGCATTTGAACTACAATTATATTTAAGCTATAATACATAAATATTTATTAAATCATTGATTGCAGAAAATAATTATTCATTTAATATTAGTCTTTTGTATAAAATCTAGCTAGCTGTAAATTAAATTTAAATAAATAAATATTAGATACTTGACTGTAGATTTAAAAAATTAATATTTATTCTATGCATAAAATCTAGCTTGAATTGCAAATAATTTTATTTGAAAGGTTGATGCATCATACGAAAATAAATAAATATTAAATCTCCGAAAATTTAAACAAAAAAAATAAATTATTAAATATTAGTTTGTTCCTTTGATTACATGCTACGAATTTTATAAAGTTAATCATTTCCAGTTTATTTTTCTATTACTGTTACACCGTTTTTCGAGTTCCAGCTTTCCAGCTAGTCCACTTTACGGTATATGTACATCATGACTGTGGTAACCACTTGATGCTCTTGCCTTGACAATGCGCTGAAAGATGTTGGCCAACGAAAAGGGAAGAAGAGAGGAGAGCGAAACCTAGCCCAAAGTCAAACAGAGTCAATAATAGATAAATGGCAATTTCTTTTGCGGTTCTGTTTTCCGTTTCTTTTGGATTTGAGTCCTTTGTTTGCGCTTTGAGAAAAGCAAACAGTTGAGAGTTAGAGTCGAGGGAAAAACCACAGCCAACAACTAGGCTATTAAAATATGCGGGTGAAGCTACTTAAGAAAACTACACACACATGTGTGTGTGTAAGTGTGTAAGTGTGTGATGTGATAAACGTAATGGCATCGTATCCTTACTCCTGCTCCATGAACTTGACAAGGCATTCAAAGTGATTGCTGTTGCGATGGGCGAGAAAAACATTTCATTTGCACTCGTTTGATGGATTTATTGCAACTGTTTCTTCAAGTGAATCCAACTGATTGTATTAAATACAGACAGACAACCTTAATGTCTGTTGCTAGTCGGGGAAGAGGTTGTGGGTCATATCTCTTGAATCTGAATCTGAGCAGTGGAAGAGGGCAACGATGAATGGCGCTTGTGATTTCTGTTGATTTCGGGCATAATTAAGTTACGGCAACTAATTCACAAGAGATGAGGGTGCGGGGTATGAGCACTGAATTCTATGAAAGAGATTACTAAATATCAGAAAAGTATGACTTTAAATACTTTTCTAGTTCAATGAGTATCAAATCTACGGGCGTGCTGATAAATATGAATTCAAAAGGGTTTTCATTCGTTTTCATCGTTTGTATTTAAGTTTTCAGCTTCCACTAAATCATTACTTATTTTATTCCATTATATTTTCAAAATTAAATTATGTGGTTCTTTAACTTTCTTAAGATTCAAAAAAAAATTTATAAACCGTAAAATAAACACATTTTTATTCCTTTTAAATTCATTCAATTCACTGTAAAAATAGATTTCTATTTTTTTAAGGCTAACAAAAACCATATATACAAATATTTTTACTTATTCTATTCATCTTTCAATCATGAATCTTAATTATGTTTTCCTTAGCTTGAAATAAATAAAATTTACTAATGTCAAAGCACTCACTCGAAAAATAATTAAAAATTTCAATATTTATTTCAATACCGTTTTGTCTTTTGTTTAATTATATAAAACTATAATTATATTTTTTAGACATATATTAATTATAATTCTTTCTTCATGTTTTCTATAGGTTTATACAACTATAAATACTCTAATTTAATTTTCATCCTATTTTTAGATTTTTCCCATGCATACTTTTCATTAATTAATAAATGCTTATATTTGAATTTTTATTTAGTTTATATTAAAAATTTCAAATTTCAATTACTGGCGCCAACATTTAAATACAATTAGTCATTTAAATATTATCATAACTGACAGCTTTAGCTCGTGTTGCAAGCAAGCAACAGTATTGCAACGCAAAGAGAATCACCCCTAAAAGATATAAACCGGATGTGCGCATGCTTGCAACTTGTCAACCCCCAAAGAGGACAGACGAGCTGCCAATGCAGCGCAGTTGCAAATCCAACGCGTTGTTTAGTTGTAAACAAAAACAAGTTGCAAGTTACGCAAAATGCCACAGGAGAGAGAAAGCGCGTGAGAGAGAGGGAGGGAGAAGAAGGAGTGACAAGGGGAGTCACACAGAGAGAGAGAGCAAGAGCGAGAGAGAGTAAACTAAAGAGAGCATGCTCCTGACGGTTGTATCCAAGAAAATATCCCAACCACGGAGCATTCAGAGTGAAGTGGACGTCCAACTGAGCTGAAGTACAAGATAAAACGGCCAAGGAAATTATTGATTTTCGCATGTGAAGTGAAAAAGTATCTTTCTTTGGCTGCTGTTCTGGCAATGATCAAGATTTGCAAATCTTAAGCAAGTGCTCAACTCTTGAGTCTAGCAAAAAGTGAAGCTAATTTGTTAGCACTTGTAGGCGTAGCTGTAAGTAGGCGTGGCAGCTGGGCAAATTAGCCCACTGACAGCGACATGGCCGACAGCGAATTCGAGGAATTCCACAGGCCCATTTTTGAGCCACATGCAGTGAGCCCATTTGGCAAGAAGAAAAACACACATGCATTTTACTCGTAAGTGGAAAATAATTCCTGATAAATTTCAATTAAATTTCAGTTGCCAGGAAAAATCAATGGAGACACGTGCTCCCAATTAGCTTGTGACTCTTTAACCCTCTTGAAACAGCTGAGGACATTCTGAATTCCTTTTCTCGCAACCTTGTTAATTAGTGTAAATTCGCTTACTTACAGACTCATACCCAACGATGAGCTGGATGACTCGCACTCCTCGAAAAGCGATGGCTCCGATCAGGAGGACAACATTGGGGAGGTCAAACTGCAGCGTCAGGTGGAGGATGATGAGCTGGGAGATGGGCTGAAGGTTACACTCTCCTCGGATGGTTCGCTGGACACAAATGATTCGTTCAACTCGCATTGTCATCATCCATTGAATCATCAGGAGGCCATTGGTGGCTTCATAGGCATCAATGGCGTGGCTCCAGGTGGTGGCCTTGGCGCTGGTCCAGTGACCATAGGTGCCACCACGGAGCTGTTGACACCCACAGCAGCTGCTGCCACACGACGTCGCCGCAAGTTGCCCGAGATACCAAAAAATAAGAAATGTAAGCAATCTTGAATCCTGTAATATAGTGACCGACTCCTGCATGTTCCTACGTCCTCCTATCCCCACGTAGTTGAGGCTAATCTACTCATGGGTTCGTTGCAGCTTCCATTCTTCATATTTTAGGTGGTGGCAACACTCCCTGCACCCTGGCGGATGAGTTTCGCATTGGTGGGGCAACTGCAGCTGGCGGTGGCTCCTTGACAGCATCGCGTTCGAGTCAACAGCGCTCATTCCTTTCCCTCAAGTGTGGCTATCTGCTGGACGAGGACTCCAGTCCGGATTCGGAGCGACTGCAGAGTCTGGGCGATGTGGACAGCGGTCACAGCACGGCGCATTCGCCCAACGATTTCAAGAGCATGTCGCCACAGATCACATCCCCGGTCTCGCAGTCCCCCTTCCCGCCACCCTTTGGTGGTGTGCCCTTCGGTCAGCTGGAGATGCTGGAGGCTACACATCGTGGTCTGCACAAGTTTGTGCCACGGCATCATGATGAGATCGAGCTGGAGATTGGCGATGCCATCTATGTGCAAAAGGAGGCCGAGGATTTGTGGTGCGAGGGCGTCAACTTGCGTACGGGTCGCCAGGGCATATTTCCATCGGCCTATGCCGTTGATCTGGACTACAATGAGTTCGATCCGACGGTGCAGCTGGTCAAGAAGGAGCGCTACTTGCTGGGCTATCTGGGATCGGTGGAAACTCTGGCACATAAGGGCACTGGTGTCGTCTGCCAGGCGGTGCGTAAAATTGTGGGAGAATACGGGAATTCTCCGACTGGACAAACGTGCATTTTGGAGGTATCCGATCAAGGATTACGCATGGTCGATCGATCGGCACCAAATGTGAGTTGAATGGGAGTATTCCAATAGACAAGACTTATAACTAATTAATTCCACAGAACAAAAAGGAGAAGAAACCCTGCATCGATTATTTCTACTCATTGAAGAATGTCTCGTTCTGCGCATTTCATCCACGGGATCATCGCTTCATTGGCTTCATCACAAAGCATCCGACAGTGCAACGTTTCGCCTGTCACGTCTTCAAGGGCTCCGAGTCCACACGACCCGTTGCCGAGGCTGTTGGGTGAGTTTCTAAATTATAAAAATATACTTATAAACTTTATTTAAATTTCTCTTTTATCTATTCATTATAGACGCGCCTTTCAACGATTCTATCAGAAATTTATAGAGACCGCTTATCCCATCGAGGACATCTACATTGAGTAGAGCAAAAGTTAATGCTTTAACTAAAAAAATAAATAAAAAGAAAACACTTACTTACAATACCATATAATATATATTTTTTGTGTGATTATTAAAAAAAAATCTCCACAAATATTTGGTCTTCGTCAAAAGCAACAAGTGAAAAGAACAACAAGATTTAAAACATCTAAGCTCACAACTGAAAAACACAAAAAAAAAAAAAACCCCAACTAATACAATAATTTTTCGAGTGAAATTCCCAACTCCAATCTTAAGCATGTAAATAGTTCATTTCGGTTCGCAAAGCAGCACAGAACACAGCGATTAGACAATTTAAGTGTAATTTATAGAAATGCGCTATAATCCAATAACAATACTACAATGTGACTTTATATAGCAATTTCCGATATATGCACAAACCAGATGATAATCTATCGGATGAACTACGTATGTATATCAACCAGTTGTAACACAGAAATTATATATATCTTCGCGACTTTTTGTGCAGCCAAAGTAGCATATATAAATATATATCCAACAAATTAGTCGAGATCTTTCATCTGGTTCTAGAACCTTTTTCGTTATCCCATAAAGAAAATCTGAGAGAAAGGCTCAACACCTTTTACTTAACACGAAAATATTCTAGTATTACTTACTTATTATTGAAAAGCCCAATTCTAAGATGTGTAAAACAAATCTATATATATATATACATACATGTAAAGATATATGTAAACAAGAAAACAAAAATATATATATATTTAAAAACTCTGAAAACTCTGGCATTTTCTTTGTGGAACTTTAAATCAAAGGTAAGTAAAAGACTTTTCATTTTTTAATAATTTATGTATAATTTCTTCTATATTTTCATATTTATAATACAACTTAGCTTTACTAGTTGGTTGGTTTCTTAATTTTTTACAGCATTATTTATACATATTTCGATTTTATGTTTATCTTTTCTATTTTTTTTTTTTTTGTTTTTTTGCAAGTGTATAAATCATGTTCATAATTATTTAACATACACAAAATGTTGATATATATTTTTTTATATATAAGTATGTTACATAATGTATATAGAATATTTATATATTTGGATTTACTAGGCATGTGCTTAGATTGTTGTTGTTGCTGTTGTTGTTCATTTAACACTTACTTTCCACTCCACGTATGCCTGCAAAGTCTACATGTCTATATTCTAATTCTATATGCGATTTTTATGTATATTTCCCTATGTAGCCCTACTTACTTACTGCCTAACTGTTGCCACCTGTTCAACACTTAATAATATACCATAATAATAATATAATAATAATGTAATAATAATAATAATAATTTCTTTAGTAATACTTATTGTTTGCCTATTTGCTTAAAAATCTATACTTGATGTGTTACTCCTTAAGCTTTTATTCAGTTTTTTTGTTTTCCTTTTCCTTTTTTTTTTTGTTTTTACGTTTTATAGGCATATTATTAGAGGTTTCTCGACTTATTCCAATTATTTTAACTCTGCAAACGATTGGCTTCTTTTCTTTATGTTTATTAAATATTTAATAATATTAATTGTTGTTTAATGCAACTAGAAGTTGGTCTGGCTGTCCCAAAGTGTGTTAATAAACCCAAATTTTTGTTCGACTTAACTATTGTTTCCTTCATCAATGTGTAATAACAAGTTCGGAATATTGCTTTATTTGTACAAAACGGCACCAAAAATATTAGTCCTTACTTCTTTTATTAGTTAGTCAATGATTCGAACTGTTTTGTTTCAATTTCAACGTCGTCGTCAATCAATTTAATGCATTGTTTAATTGACAAATTGTTGTTTATTGATTGGATCGACACTTGGACATCGAAAGTGGATTTCTATTCATTTATTTATTTTATATAAATATTAATAATATTAAAAACCTGAATGATAAAAAGTAAATGGTTGTGCAACTGTTTAAGAGTATTTGATTTTTATCTTCATGTTGTTGTTTGTTTTGTTTTTAAATAAGGCTTTTTGTTTTTATTTAAATTTTTGCTAAGACTACAATTTAAAATTAATAATCAGAATTAATTAATAATTAGATTAGAACGAACGTAATAATAAAAAACATTTTCTCGCATACACACAATTATTTACAATTACACAATTATCGTAAATTTTCCAATTTACCATTTCAATAGATCTAAGATTACAATTTCTGAATATGTTGGAATAAATATTTTTGCATGTGTGGATTACTTTCTTCTTTTTGTTTAATGTATAATAGTTTGTCGTGTAAGTTTTTTTTAAAATAAAAATCATTATATACACATATAGATATATATTTATATATATAAATAATTATATCTTAAATATAAACGTTCTCTGTGACCGAAACTGAATTTTAAAAAATTATTTAATCACTTTAATTAGCTTTTTTTTTAAGTTTTGTTTATTTGAAAAACGAATTTTCGAGCACTTTGCTGCCAGCTGGAATGCTCAATCAGATCGAACGTATATATCATATGCATATATCATATATATAAATAAATACATATATATTAATATATAATGTGTGTTTTTGACTTGGCCTTGGCAAAAGACGTCTTTGTTTTTGTTTAATTTTTGTATATTGCCTATTGCTAAACTGCCTTGCTACAAAAAAATAAAGATCGAAAAAAGAAATAGTGCAAAAAAAAACTATAGAAAAACAATGAATAAACAAAACTATCTTGCTGTAACTTTTGGAGTTTCTCGACACAATTTAGACTTACAATCTAAAAATACAAACATTTCATTACATTTCAATTTGTTGTTGTTTAGGTCTAGGTATATGTTGCTGGTTGCTTTTATATATGCACTTAGTTGCGGCAAGTGCCCCATCCGCCGGGGCAGCCGACTTTGATTCGCTAAGAACTACAATTAATGACTACAGGCTACAACTGCGCTTAAGTTTTCTTTTCTTTTCTTTTTTTTTTGTTGTTTTTTTTTCATTCTCGTTTTTTTAACAAATTCTTTTGCTAATGTTTTATATGATTATTTTATGCATTTCTCATTGTTGTGTCATTTTAAATAGTTATTAATAAATAATTAAAATATATATATAATATATGTTTATATATATTTGTTGTTTAGATTTTACTTTGCTTTTTCTTTATATATGAGTAGGTATTTTATGGAAGTGGGTTAACTAGCATTAACGTATCATAATATTGGATGATCCGTTCTATAACCGAGCATTATAATTTTGTTTTGTTTCTGATATTTAGGCTAAACATAAAAATAATGCGAAATGATAACTTTAATACAGTATTTTACATATTCTAAACTAATTTAAATATATTTTTATATATATGCATATATATTTATATATAAAATTCGCTTTAATTAAAATGTACATTTATGCAATTAGTATTTTGTTGTGTTTTATAGTTATTCTGCAATGTGAGGCATCTTTATCGTTATCTTTATATAAATACGTTGCAATAATATCTCGGTGTATCTCTTCTGTGTACAACAAAACTTATGGGACGAGAGATATAGAGAGGGGGGAGAGTGATAGATTAGGGGGAATAAGCTTATAAACTAACTGTACAAGGTAATATAGGATCTGGTTACGGGTTCGAGTGTGTGCTGTACAAACATTTAAAAAGAGTGTAGAAAATGGTAGGAGGAGGAGGTTTTGTCGGGGGGAACTTAGGATACATGTTGCTGTTGGAAGTAGTCGATCGATCGATCGATCGACATATCGATTGGTCGCTTGCTTCTTATGATTATCATCTAACCTCACAGTCTTTTTTCAATGGAAGTAAACCGCCAGGTCCGTTGTTGCCGCTGCCGTTGTTATTGTTGTTATTATTATTGTTGTTGTTGCTGTTGCTATTATTGTTGTTCGAATTGCTGTTGCATGAATTGCTAGATCCCGATCCGCTGGCCGATGGCAATGAGTTGTTGCTGTTATCGTAGTTGCCCACATTGACGCACAACGGCGTCGTGGGACCAACACTACCACCGACACCGCCCCCAACGAGCCCACTTACAACAGACGCACTTGCTCCGCTCTCCGGCAACGAGGTTGAATCATGCACATCGGCACTCTTGCTGGAATCAATGACGAGACATGGCGGCGATGGTGTGCTCGTATCCTTGCCCAACAGCGCCGGCGACGCGTTCGCATTCTGCGAGTGCGGCGTGAAGCTGTTGGGCATCAGTCCCGACGGCGAGGCATCCCCAATTGGCAGCAGTGGCAGTTCAGGCGCCACAGCAGCTCCTCCTGGTGAGCAGGTGGCCACCACAGTTGGCATTGGCTCTCTGGCCTCCGATTTGGCGCCAATCATATAGGCGCCTCCAGCGGACACTCGAGCAATCTTCAAGCGCAGTGGCGCCTCCATCTGCGGCTGATCCTGCGTGCTGATGGTCATCGTGGTTGTCGTTGTTGTCGTCTCCGTCTTGCGCTTACCAATCCGCAGTATCAACTTAGGCTTCTCTCCGGGTGAATCACCCATCGTGTTTTCAATCAGCGTTGTGGTCATGGTTGTTTTTGTGCTGACACTGCTGCTGTTGCTGTTGAGGATTAGCTGCTGTTGCTTGTGACGCTTCTTCTCCTTCTTGTCCTTCTTCGGCTTGTCCTTCTTCTCCTTCTTGGGCTTCACCAGCAGCGTCTCATTATCGCCCGCCAGCTCACGCTTGTTGTTATCCTCACCCTTGTCGAAATCCTGCATGACCTTCTTGCGGTAGTTCATCGAATCCCGCTTGATCTCCTCCAGCGTGGGCGTACTATAGTTGCTGGTCAGCCTTTTCTTGGGCGGACACGCTCGTCGCGTCATCTCGTAGCTGTAGCTGCTGCTCTCCGATCCCAGATTGAGACCCAAGTTGCCAGCATTGCCGGGATTCGTTTCACTCGCCGCTGGCAGTCCACGTATCTTGATCTTCAGCTTCGTCGGCGCCTGGTGATCATCCTCGCTGCTCTCCAGCGTTTTGCTGCGTCCACGTCGCTTGCCCGCACTACTCGCCGCTCCCGTCTTGCCATTATCCGTGCTGCCCGAGCTGCAGGCACTGCGGCGGCGTCCATCGTTGCCAGCGCCAGCGACGCCGGTTGGCAACAGTTGCTCCTCCAAGCCCGCATTCGCATCCAAGGCACGCAGTTCCCTGCTGCTGGAGTTCTTCTTGAAGCGCTTGGAGGTCAACTGCTCGTCATCCAGCTCGCTGGCATCCGACTTGCGCAGGTTCTCCAGCGGCAAACTGTCCAAAGCAGCTGGCAGACCGCAGGAGCTGTCGTCGTTGAGGTTATCCTTCTGCACTACGTACAGACTGAGCAGCTCCTTCTTGCGCATCCTCCGCGAATTGCCGCTCACGGTCATGGAGCAGGCTGCGGATGTGCTGGCCACCGTCGAGGTCAACTGTGCCGCCACCGTCGTCTGCACCGCATTCGACTGCACCAGGGAACTGCTGGACATGCAACTGCTATTCGCCACGGTGCTGTAATGAAGATCCGGATAGCCAAGTGGTCCCTTGATCTTCAGCTTGAGTTGATTTCGCGCATCCGACAGCGATGCTTTGGTGGTCAGCGTCGTTGTGTCCGAATCAATGGATACCTCTTCGGAGGTGGCCTCCATTGAGGCTTCCATGGCGGGCACAAGCTCGGAGACAAGTGTGGCAGCTACGCTAGGCGCCGATTGATTTGCCTCCGTTGAATGCAACGCGAAACTGCTCGGCACAGGTTGCATGACACTTGTGGCAGCAACTCCTGCTGCGGCCGTTGCAATCGCAGCTGTTGTCGCAGGTGTTGTTGCTGTTGCTGTCGTCTGTTTATTTGGTGAGGTATTGTTGCTGTTGTTGTTGCTGCTGCTGCTGTTGTTGTTGGTGGTGCCCGTGGCACGCAGCGCCGACTGAAACTGTCGCTCATCCTCCTCATCGAACTCGCTGAGCGTCTGATCCGCCGTCCCAGAATCGAAGGCACCCAGCAGATTGTTCTGATACGCCTCCTGGGAGGCAGTGCTGTGTGGCGCCTCGAATCCCAAGTTGTAGGTGCGCATATCGACGGGACCAGGCAACACTGGCTGCACAATCGCATGCAGCAGCGGATTGGAAGCCGCTGCTCCACTTGGCGGTTGCGTTTGAGTCTTGTTCTGGCCACGCAGCTTGCAGCTGGCATAGCTTGTAGTGGGCGCTGCTCCAGCTCCCGCTGAGTTGGGCGTGCCACGCAACTCGAAGCTGCGACGACGATCACGCAACGATTGCAAATTCTCCACACCTGGTCCGGCCAGCTCATCCTCGTAGTTGTTGAAGTCGAAGGGCGTGCCCGCCAGACTATTGTTGCCATAATCCGCAATTTGCGGTGGCAACGGCAGCATAACGTTCGCCGCACTGCCGCCCCTGCCACGCCCTCGTCCACGGCCGCGTCCACGTGTGCCGGCAGCGGCACCACTGCCACGCGGTGCACGCTGACGCAGTTTCCCCGCCAACGTGTGCGTCAAGGGATCGTATTTGGCGGGCGCAGCGGCTGCAGGCAGAGGCGTGGCCATGGGCGGTGTTGGCGTCGGCGGTGGATGCAACACGGTTGGTTGTCGCGGTGATTTGCCTGGTGATTTGCCCTGCGGCAGTTGTGGTGATTTGTGTAGTTGGTGTTGTTGTTGTTGCTGCTGCAGTTGTTGTTGCTGTTGTTGTTTCAGCTGCTTGGCGCTGCTGCGTTTGCTGGGCGAGATGCTCTCCTTGTTGGACACAACAGGCAAAGGCACAGGCAGCGGCACAGTCACAGGCAGCGGCACAGCAAGTGGCACGGCATGTGGCACAGGCACAGCAAGTGGCACACTCACAGGCACCGTCTCTAGCGGCACAGCCTGTTGCACTGGCGGCGTTGGTGGCATCATGGGCGTCATCTGCTGCTGTTCCGCACAGCTGCTGAGCAAGTTGCTCGGATAACTTGGCATATTGCCATCCACAGGCGATTGCAGCTGATACGAATGATTTGGTGTTGTCGTCAGCGTCATGTTGGGCGTGGTGTAGGGCGTGCCCACATAAGGCGTGCCTGGTTGTTGTGGTGTGGTGGCAACCACAACACCGCTGTTGCCATAATCCGTTGGCGTTGTGTGTGGTTGTTGCTGTTGTTGTTGTTGCTGTTGCTGCATCATTGCTGCCAGCTGTGGATAAATGCTGCCGTTGTATTGACTATTTGGTGTGCGTTGTTGCGCATGTGTTGGTGTCGTCTGTTGATGTTGTTGCTGTTGTTGTTGTTGTGGCGTGTTGTTGTACATGGACATGGCATCAATGCCATTGACCAAGGGCGTGTGATTGCCATAAGCGCTGTTGCTGCCGCTGTTGCAACTGTTGTTGTTATTGTTGCTATTGCTGCTGTTGTTGTTGTTGGCAGCAACAGTTGTTGTCGCTGCTGTTGCAGCTGTTGTTGTTGCTGCTGCTGCTGCTGCACCTGCCGCATAGCTATTAAAGTAACCCTTGTCCAACTGCTGGGCCAACTGACTTGGCGGCTGATCATTGGATTCCGAGACAGAACTGGGCGATGAACTGCGTCTTGCTGCAATCAAATCATTCTCATTCCAACGCTGCATGCGTCCAAATGGCGACTGCATCCGTGTGTTCTCATCGTAATCACTCAGCTTGTTGTTGTTGCTGCTGCCTGTGAGTTGATTGACCGTGGAGGAGGCTTGGGAGGGTATTGATGACGCTGCTCCTGCTCCAAAGCTGCTCAAACTATTCTTCACAGCTGCTGCAGCCAAGTCAACAAAGTCAGGTGTTGTTGTTGCTGTTGTTGTGGCAGTTGCAGCAACACTTTGATTGTTGCCATTGCTGTTGGTCTTGTGATGTTGTTGCTGCTGCTGCTGTTGTTGTTGTTGCAACTGTTGCTGATGAGGCGATGCCTTGTCCAGATAACAACCAGGATAGTTGACATTGCTGTAGCCCAGATTGTTGTTGCTCGCATTTGTGGTGGGCGTGGCATTGGGCGTATTGGTCAGGCTGTTGGCATAGCTGCCACCACTATTGGCTGTCATCGGAGAATCCTTGATGGTCATTTGACTGGCCACCGAATTGGGCGCCGAACTACTAAAGAGACAACTCTGTTGTTGTTGCTGCTGCTGCTGTTGTTGCAGTTCCTTTTGTGCATGTATCAAGTCTTCGGGATCAGCTGCATTGTGGAATGGAAATACGGAGGGAATTGCAGGTGTTGGTGGCAACAAATCAATTGAGTCCTTGCACTCATCCAACACTGCCTTGCGCTTCGTTTTACGCAGTTTCTCGAGAAGATTACGTGTTGCCTGTGCGCTATCCTCCTCAGAGATTTGTTTGCTGTTGTTGTTGCCACCGAGCAACGTTGTCAGTGGTCCTGAATTGGGCGGATTGAGCACACTTGCCACACTGGCCATGTTGGATGCAAAATTATTGCCATACTTGCTGTCCTCCATCTCCAGTATGGTGTCTACAATGGGTTGATGCGCTGCATCCAGCTCCAAGGCGGTACATGGCACAGGAGTTGCCACTGCAGCAACTGGCAACTGTTGTTGCTGCTGCTGTTGTTGCTGCAACTGTTGCTGTTGCTCCGAATGTTGTTGCTGCTGCTCGCCGGAATTGGAGTTCGAGTCCAGCTCTATTATCTCTGGCGGCTCTGGAGGTATCACGGTCACCGCTGGCGAGGATGTGGATGCCGAGTATTTGCTGGCATTCGCTAGCAACTCATTCTGGCGCTCCTCTTCCAGCTCACGCACCAGTTCCATTTCGTTGAGCAGATGCTGTGTATGATGCGTGTGCTGCTGCTCCTCCTCATCCTCGTCCCGCGTGCGTCTTCTTCTTCTACGCGACCGACTCCAGCGACTGCTGCGTCTTCGTTCGCTCCGATCGCTGCCCGCCTCATCGGACAACTCGTCGTTGGATGGCGTGGGTGTGGGCGAGGCAGGCAATGGCGCCGCCGGCGGTCGCTCGTCAATGTCCGCCGATAGCTCGTCCAATTTGCCGGAACTCGCTGGCAATTGAGTGTGCGTTGGCGCCGTTGTCAGCTCCTCATCGATATCCATGGGCTGCTCACCAGCCTCCGCATCCGTCTGCAGCAGTTGTTGTTGCTCCTGCTCCCGTTCCCGCTCTCGTTCCCGCTCCCGCTCTCTTTCTTTCTCCCTTTCCCGCTCTCGCTCTCTTTCCTTCTCCTCTTCCGCTGCCACGGCTGTTGCTTGCTCGGAAATGGGTGTGGGCGCTCGCAGTTTAGGTGGCGGTGTGGGCGTGGCATTGTTGAGCTGCTGCTGCTTCTTGTCCAGCAACTTGTCCAATGCACTCGTCGTTCGTCCTGTCGCCGCCTTACGCTGCGCTATCTCATGCTCCAGATTCGGTGGCGTCTTTTTGGGTGACTCAGCACGAGATTTCCGCCTGGACGTCGACAGCGTTGGCGATGGCTTCTCTGGACTGCACTTGGCATTGACCACAACGGCGGGCGTTGGTGAAGGCGGTCGAGACTTGGAGTTGCGTGTCGCACGCTTCGATATCTCCGGAGCCGTTGGCTTGGCCAGATCATCTAGGGAGGATTTGCGTCGCTGGGACGTTGACTTTGGTGTGGCAGGCACTTGTGGCGACACTTCCATCGCTGCATTCTTTTGCGGTGTTCTCTTTGGCGATTTATTTGTCGAATTCTGTCGCGTTCTTCCTGCTAGAGGTGTCACTGGCGCCGGCGGCGCTTTGTCTAGCGATTTGCGCGGTGAACGCTTTGGCACAGTTGAGGTTGAGTTGGATATTGAGATTGGAGTTGGTGTTGGGGCCGGAGCAGGTGCTGCAGCTGATACTTGCGCTGGTGTTGCTATTGCTGTTGCTTCCTTACGCTTCTCCATGGCATCGCTATCGCTATCGGAGTCTGTGGCACTGCCGCTGCTGGAGCTATCGCTGTTGCTGCTGGAGGAGTTGCTGCTGCTGTCGCTGTCCCCGGAACTCGAGCTGGACAAATTGGGCGCTGCAATGCGTCGCTTGACGGGCGTTTGTGTCTCCTCCTTGGAACGTCTGCGCGACAAGCCGCTTACTCCCTGATCCTTGAGGTGTGAGGCACGTCTGACAGGCGTCGTTTGTTGTTTGCTTGTTGTTGTTTTGCTGGTAGGAGTGGTTACAGTTGCTGCGCCAGTTGTTGTTGCTGTTGCTGCATCCTTGTCGCTTAGCTCGTTCACCGAACTCGACTCTTGGGTCGCCTTGGTTAAGGCTGCTCCGCTGTTCTTCAACTGCTCGGCTGCCTTTTTGGCTGCCTGCCTTTGTGGCACATAGGAAACGGCAAAATTCTGCAACTTGGATACTTCATTGTTCTTGGGCGTGGGTGTGGGAGTGGGCGTGGCAGTGAAGCTGGAAGTGGAGGTGTTCAGTTTCTCCTTTTCACGCTCCTTCTCCTTCTCTCGCTCCTTCTCCCTTTCCTTCTCCCGCTCCTTCTCCCTCTCCTTCTCCCTTTCCTTCTCCTTCTCCCTCTCCTTTTGCAACTTGGGTGGTCTTCCTCGCTTGCCACGTTCCGCCGTCGTTTCTCCCGTCGTTTTGCCCGCTGATTTCTGCAGTTCCTTGGGTCGCGTCTTCTCCACTTCTGTTCCACGATAGCTGGCATCTTTCGTCTTGTTTTTGGCGCTGCTGCTGTTGCCGGCACTGGCGCTTGTGCTGCCGCTTTGCTCCGGATCGCGTAATCGCTCGGAGGCATCGGGCAGCAAAGATGTCGCGAGATTTGTCGATATGCGCATATTTTCGGATGCCTTTTTGGCTGCCTGTCGCTGTGGCACCACCAGCAGATCCACCGCTGTAAACGATGTGGTTGCATTGCTCTTTGTGTTGTTTGATTTGTTGCTGCCTTTGGCTTTAGTTGTTGTTGTTGTTGTTGCTGCTGCTGCAGTTGCAAGTGTTGTTGCTGTCGTTGGTAATGTGGCAGCTGTTGTTCCCGGCACAAACTCCTTCATGGCCGCCTTGGTGCGTATCGTTTGCTGATTCTGTGAATCGCTTACATTACTCTCAGCTGCCGCATGCTCCTCCTCTGGCTCTTCTTCTTGTCCATCCTCTTGCGCTGTGCTGGTCGAGCTATCCGAGTCGGAGTAGATGTGATGACCCAACTTGCGACTTGCTCCCGTTGCATTTGTTGTTGTCGTTGCGGAGGTTGTTGTGTTGCCAGAGATTGTGTGGCCGCTGGAGAGATGACTGCGGGAATGACGCTCGGTAGGCTTAAGTGGCAGCAGTTCCTCACTTTCATCGCTGGATAAACTGCCGGCATCTTGTTGTTGCATTTCCTTGTCCATTTGAGCAAGGCCTCGTGTCGTCGTGGTCGTTGTTGTTGTTGTGCTTGCTGTTGCTCCATTGCTGGAAAGCTTTCGACGTGCCGCCGTTCCACTTGTTGTAGTTGTTGCTGCTGCTGTTGTTGTTGTGCTTTGCTTTGACTTAGATGCTTGGGATTTCGCAGGTACTGCTGACTTGTTAACGCGCTGCTTGCCACGCTCCCGTTCCCGGTCCCTATCCCGTTCTCGTTCCCGCTCCCGACCCCGTTCATCGTCATCGTCGCTGGAGGAACTGCAACTGGTGCGTGCATCGCCAGACGCCGCAGACGCACTCGCAGCTGCTTCACTTTGACGCCGTTGTTGTCGTTGCTTCTGCCGTTGATCGATACTTCTGGCATAGGATTGCTTGCGGGATTTGGCTGCTGTTGCTGTTGTTGTTGTAGTATTGCTGGCGTGGCCGTGTTTATTGTTATAGCTATTGCTTTCGCTGCCGGAATCACTTGCTGATCCACTGGCACTTGCTGTATCCGAGGAGGAGCTGCTGCTGGCGCTACTACCGCTGCTGCTGCCTCGCGCCGAGCTGGAATCACCCGATGATGAGCTGCCGCTAGACGTAACGGCGGACGTGCCGGCATGGGATTTATGTGATTTATTGGGACTCGACGTCGCCGTCGTTGCCGTGCCGCTCTTTGAGGCACGCCTCCCCGCACACGGCATCGCCGTAGACGCCGTTGTTGGCGTCCTTGGCGAGCCACGTGGCTTGGCGGCCTTTGTATTGGCCATTGTATTTGTTGTAGTCGTAGGTTGTGTTGTTGTAGACTGTGTTGTTGTTGTTGTTATTGCACCATTGTTGAGTTTCTTTTTAGGCGAACCCTTGACCGCCGCCTGTTTGCGCTTCGTGGGCGACTGGGAGGCGCGTCCACGTGCCTGTATCTTGCCCATCAGCTGCTCCAGTATATAGTCTAAGCTCTGATACTGCGCCGGCACAGTTTGCTGATCCGTCGAGCTATAGAAGCGATCATATAGCGTTGGCCCATCATTCGCATAGATGATGGCATCCGTATCCAAAGCGGGACGTTGTTGTTGTTGCAGCTGCTTATTACTGCTGCTGCTGTCCGCGGAATGCTGCACTGCCTCATCGAGCACACCCAGCTGCTTGTAGAAGACTTGTTCGCGCAGCTTGAACAGCGAACGGGAAAGCTTTTCACGCCGACTGACCATGTAGCAGAGATTGCGCACACGCTCCAGATCCTGACGCAAATGTACGACCAGCTTATGATTCTCGAGATCCTGTTGTTCCTGTTTGCGTGCCAGCATTTCGACATCCTCGGATTTGGGCGGTATTAACTCGCGATTGTGACGAGACTTTCGCTTTAGCTTCCAATAGTTATAAATGGCAATAATCGCATCCTCATCCACATCAAACAAATGGCAGCTAACGTCATTGATATTTACATGCTTATCAAACTCCGCCTCCACCTCCTACAGAGATAGAACAAATCCAATAAAGTAAATGAAGAAATAAAGTAAATAGTTAACTTTATTCATACCTGTAATCGCTGAGCTCGCGCTTGATTGCGCTCCTCGGAGGTCATGTCGTTTTTGCGATGATGATTCTTGCGTCTTCGGTGATCTTCACCCTTGCCACCGGGTGTGTTGCTGCCATCGCCAGCGGCGCCACTGCTTGAGAATTTATTATTCTTTTGCATGCAACTGGAGGCGGATGTGTGATGACTGCTGGCACTTGCTCCCTCCTTCTTGCCCTTGCTCATGCTATGCTTTTGGCAATAGGAGCGCAATTTGACACCATCCTCGGCATTGCCCTCCTCGATGATGGCACGCATCTCGAGACCGTGCTGGAAGGCACAGGTTACATGGTATGCCGTCTTGCACGTCTTCACCGAACACTGGATGCAGCTGCCCACACGCTCCCGACAGAGCACACAAATCAATGACCAGCGACTTTGCGGAATGCTTGAGATTTTTGTTATCGGCTCCATGCGATCAACACAGCCAATGCTCACTTCCGGTATCCAGAGTGCGCACGAGACATGCGCCCAATGTTTGCCCGATTTGTTGGACTTCATGGCGCCGCCCTTGTTCGGACATAGCACACAATCTGGCTTAATACCCATGGAACAGGTTCGACAAAGCCATTGACCTATTAAACAAGCATCAAGTATTTGTATATATTGTTATAAATTATATTAAATGATCTGATTGGAATTTACCTGATGGAATCGCTGTAATGCCGTAACAAGCCTGATGCACGCAGATGTTGCAATTATCACAGAATACCATTTCGTTGGCCTCCTCAGAGTCGGGCGATCGACAAACATCACATATAACATTCTCATCAAACTCAATGCCCAATCCCTCCTCCTGCTTAAGTATGACCTGAATTTGTTCCCAGCAACGCACCTGTTCAAGAATTGTTAATTAAATAAATGTAACCAAGTATTAATTATATTTATTCACCTCTAGCTCCTCGATGACACGCTCAAACTGCGTTTCATTAATGGGAAATGCACCGCATTGGGCCCGATCGCCATTATAGAGACGCAGCCAGGCCTCATCGATTGGATCTATGTCATAGGCACATGTGTTCTCCGCCAGGGCAACAACATTCGTCAGGCAATGCAGATCCGGCGAGTAATGTTCATCTTTGGTGATGCGCAGGAAACGATTTTTTGGACTGCAAAATAAATTCAAATTTTTATTTAAATATGTTAAAATAATAATCACTATTCAATTCAAATAGAAATGTTGAAATCATAAGATAATTAAATTGAATAAGTTACAAAATATTCAAAAATGTTCAAGTAATTGAAACAATTTGATTCAAGTAACAATTGCAATCTTGCAGCGGAATTGTTAATATTTTCTTATAACGCTAATACTGTTATTGTAGATTATTATTTAATAAAATTTAGTAATAATTTTAGGTGCTACTCACAGTTTAAAGTCATGAGCTGGCGACACAATTGGCTCCGACAGCACATAAACACACGGCTCGGGCAGCGAATCGGGATTGACGGGAACTTGTACGCCTTTTTCCCATTCCTGCTTCCATTGATCGGTTACAATCAGATACTCGTAGTTGGCCAATGGCTCTGAGTCTGGCAATTTCATTGCGCTAATGAGATCCTTGCTGCAATTTTTAAACAAAATATATAAAAAACATCCATTGTAATTGGGGGTAAAGCAGGGTCAAGTGTCAAGGATTAGGAACATTTTGGATACACACCGATACAGTTCAGCTGGCGCCTCTGTTGAGCTGCGATTGTAGATGCTCGACATTTTAATATCGGCCACGGAGCGGGCTTGCCACGTGCTATTGCTGCCGCCGCTGTTGCTATTGTTGTTGCTGCTGTTGTTGTTGTTATTGCTATTGCTGTTGTTGCCTTGCGCTTTACACTTGCTGGCCGATTTGGCCTTGCCTGGCAGCTTCGTTGTTGTTGTTGTTGTGGTTGTTGACTTGGCCGGGCTGTGCTCATGTTGCTCCAACGCTGGCCCTGTTGCTGCTGCTGCTGCTGCCGCTGCTGCTGATGTTGTTGCAGTTGCAGTTGTTGGCGCTGCAATTGTTGCCGTTGCTGTTGAAGTTGCAGGTGCACCATTGGGCGGTCGACCTTTACGTCGCTTTGTGGGCGGCGGTTGCGGTTCAACATCCTGTCGCTGCTGCTGCTGCGGCGGTTGCAGCTGCTGCTGATTACCGCGTTTACCTCTTTGTGACATTTTTCATTGGTGTTGTGTTTTGTGTGTTTTGTTTTCTTTGTGTTTTGATTGGTTTTCTTCGTGGAACCTGCTTCGGTTCGCTCTTGTGCTACTTAGACCTCCCGCGTTTGCTTCTAATGTCTGCCAAGTGCGACCTGTAAGTGAAGGAGAAAGGAAGGCAGGCAGTAAGGAAGGGGAGAATGGAGGATTAATCAATGAGAGTTATTCCAATGGGAGTTATTTGCAAAAAACTTACTACATGCTTAAGGCCACAATTGACGACACCACAACCAAACTGCCGGTTGTTGTTGCTGTTGCACTCTTCGTGTCTTGTTGTTGTTGTTGTTTATATTAATGTTATAAATATTTGTGTATTTATTATTATTGTTGTTGTTGTTGTTGTTGGGGTTGTTGTTGTTGTGGTTGTGCTGCTGCTGCTGCCGCCCGTGTAACATGGACGCCGCTGCCGCTGCACCAGCACTAATCCCGAGTAGCGCCGCCACTTTGCAGTCTGTGCCGTGCACTGCTATAAGCAATAATGCGCGCTACCGCTCCCCCTCCCGCTTTTGTTATTGTGTGTTTGTTCTCCTCGATTATTTTGTTTTCGCACGCACTTTGTGTGATCAATGTTATTAAGTCAGTGCTCGTATTAATTTTGTAGAACACGTCTAAACCAAATGCCATTAATTATATTGCCAACTATCAATTTCAATTTGCACATTTGCAAATTTTTTGTACATTTTCTATGCATTTTTCGTCACAAAAAATACACAAAAAAAACTGAAAGAGGCAGTAAAACGGAAAATAGAAAATCGCTATTCACAAACAAAAGCTGGCTACTGCATAACGCAATCATCAAATGCCATCCCAATATCCATCTATCTCGCACGCTCGTTTTAAGGGCGCGCGCTTTTATTGCATAGGTGCGAGCGGGACGCAGGTGGCTTGCGTGTTGCAGCCGTCAGCTTTTGTGCGAATGTCTCTATTCCACTCCTCAGCGCACTGCTCCCCCCTTACAATCACATTCGTCGTTTTTGCACCTTTTTTTTCCTACTTTTTATTGTAGTAATATTATTTGTTTTTGGAAATTGCACATTTTTACAATGTTTTCTAAATGATGCCCGTGCCCGCTGGTTGGCATTGTCGCCACATTTGTTGCTTTGTTTGGCTGTTTTGGTTGTCGCGTTCGAGCGAATTTTGATTGGATATATTACTCTGGGCTTTGCTTTTGCCGCCGCAGACACACACGCGAGCACTTGCTAGTGAACGAAATAGACACAGGAAATAAATTACACGTTACGTTTATTATGCACTCGCGATTCGCGCAATTGGCATAATATTTGCGACAAATATGCAATTTTTACTGATTATTTACAAGATTTTCTTCTCGGTTTCGTTTTCTACGTCTGCCATTTTGCTTTTCGGCTTATCGATTATTAGAGCTGTACCGGAATCGACTATCGATAGCTGCACTAGTTCACAATAGTTCACACAATATATTATCGAAATTACCTGCGACTGCCAATGGATGCACCGATAGCATTTAAAAGTTATCGACCGCTGTCAACTGAGCTATTTTTTAGCTAGCTTTGGCTATATTCATGGTTCGTTTTTGCCAAATGAAATCTTGAAACGGCGGGCGATTTAAATTTGAAAATTTAACCAACAAAAAATTGTTTAAAAAATTATTACAAATCCAATGCAATTTGAAATAAGATGAAATAAAGGTAAATGATTAAGTGATGGTTTGAAGTTCGCTAGCCCTCGGAGGGGAGAAATTGCAAATTTAATTTTAAAAAATATCAAAAATTCTTGAAATGAATAAAAACTACCAAGAAATATGAAAAAGCTATCTAGGTCTGGCAGCGTTAAATTAAATGGCAAACGCATAGTTTCAGACACAGCTGTTTTTCCGCTAAAAGGTTGGCAACACTGCTACCAAGCATAGAGCAGCAAAAGAAGAGAATTTTCAAAGGGCAGCCAAATTACAATTCGCACAAATTTTACATCAATGTAATGTAAGCATACGTAAGAAGGAGAATAGTTATTGCGACTTACAGATTAGAAATCAGATAAGCTTATAGACAGCCATCTGTTTGTCTCCGCACCCGGGCTTGCACTCGCCAACCGCAACCGCAACAGCAACGGCAAAGGCAGCAGCAAACACAAACAAACAAACAAGCAAACACACAAATGCAAATGTATTTCTTTGTCTGCAGTTTGCTGGAATATTAATCGAGTATTTGAATCGAGCGAGTGCACGACACAGTGCAAACGAAATATATTTCGAAAAATGTCAACAACTCCAAATTCGAATAGTAGTGGTAGCAACAACAATAGCAATAGCAACAATTCAGGTAATAAGCAGCAGCATCAGCAGCAGCAACAACAACAACAGGACACATACAGCGACAGCAGCAGCATTGAAGAGAATCTTGAGGCAGCGGAGGAGCGCAGACGTCGAATACTGAAGAATCGCAGTCGCAGCAGCACCTACATGCAAAGACAGCAGCAGCAACAACAACAACAGCACAGCACCATGAATGTGTCCAGCGGTGCCATCTCCAAGCACGACAAATCCATGACACCATCCACAAGCAGCGCTGCCGCCGCTGCAGCTGCAGTGCGTCTCGGTCCGCCAGAGCGCATCTCGATGCTGGTGGATGGCGTCCGATTCACCGTGGAGCAGACTCTACTCACAGCACATCCAAACACCATGCTGGGCACTATGTTTGGCTCCGGCTTTCAGTTTGTGCATCCCAATGAGCGTGGCGAGTATGAACTGGCCGATGGCATCTCGCATTTGGTATTCCGTGCTATTCTGGAGTACTACAAAAGCGGCGTTATTCGTTGCCCGCCCACCGTGTCGGTGCCGGAGCTGAAGGAGGCGTGTGATTACCTGCTGATCCCGTTCGATGCCACCACAGTCCGTTGTCAGAATCTAAGTGAGTATGTTTGCTGCTGTTGCAGACGGACGGCGTCTCTTAGTTAGTGCCCCGTCTGTTTTGCTCTCTTCCCGCTCTTTTTGTTTCTTTACTCTCCAATTGCCATGCTGACCACACGCCTATGTTGATTTTCTACCACACTAAAGGAGGCCTGCTCCATGAGCTGAGCAATGAGGGAGCACGACAACAGTTCGAGGTCTTTCTCGAGGATCTAATATTGCCGCTAATGGTTGCATCCGCACAACGTGGCGATCGCGAGTGTCATGTTGTTGTGCTGCTCGACGACGACATGGTCGACTGGGACGAAGAGTTCCCACCACAAATGGGCGAGGAGTACTGTCAAAGTAAGAGTGCATAGCATTCCCATAACTACCTCATCAACATCTCATATAAATCTACTCCTCTTTAGCTGTGCATAGCACTGCCATGCATCGTTTCTTTAAGTACATCGAGAATCGCGATGTGGCCAAGCAGGTGATGAAGGATCGCGGCCTGAAGAAGATACGCTGCGGCATTGAGGGTTATCCCACGCACAAGGAGAAGATACGTCGACGTCCCGGCGGACGAGCCGAAGTCATTTACAGCTACGTGCAGCGTCCATTTATACACATGTCCTGGGAGAAGGAGGAGGCCAAGAGTCGCCATGTGGATTTCCAGTGTGTTAAATCGAAATCTGTTACGAATCTCGCCGAGGCCAATGCTGATCCACCACTCGAATTAGATGCAAGTGCGTAAGCAGCTCCTAAATCTGTTTTCCCCATGATTAATGAGGTATTACTCTGTTCTTTCAGGTGGCAATCCCATTCCGTCACCAGCTATAGCCGTGGTCAATGCCCAGGCAAACAATGCTGACATGGCAGCTGTCGCAATTGGCATTGTCGGTGGAGGTGGAGGCGGAGGCGTAGGCGTAGCCGGTGACGCAGTTGCCGCTGTTGTTGCCGTGGATGAAGCCGCCGGCGGCAATGTCATGATAAACGATCCGGAGCAAGCGGCCATTGCTCCTGGCATCGTTGATGAGCATGTGTAGAGAGATGCCCCAAGGGCAATTAGCACACTGCCACGTTAGCTGCACGCACCCGGAACGCTTTCTACGTTTTCAACCCAAATTTTGTATACGCAATTAAAAATAAAATACACAAAAATACGAACAATTTATATAAATGTCGATGTAACTGGGAATTGCAGCCAGGGATCGTAAATAACAAATATGACAAGATTTTAAGCCCTTAAGAAAGGACCTTTAATTCTGTGCGGAGAAATTTTCTTCATATTAAAATAAATGCAATAAAAAAATTAAATTTCAATTTTTATATACATATCATTTAACATCTCTACAGAAAAATTTGGAAAGTTTATTACTATGATGCAATTATTATAGAACTTTAAAAGATCTATTTTAATTTATTCAAAAAATGAATTAGTATTTTATAAATAAAAATTCTAATCGTTACGATCCCCGATTGCACCACTTTAAATAATCAACCTGACCCTATAATATTTAACAAATGATTTTGACTTAAAGTCGGCTTAGGAGCCTCCTTAAGCACCATCAAAGGATTCGCGTTCGCCCTGCGACAGCGAGGAAGTTTCCCAGTTCAAGGATCGCTCAATGGCCATTTTCCATTTCTGATAGCGTAGATTTCGCTCCGTGGACTTGACCTTCGGTTTGATGGAGTGACGCACCTCCGACTTAGAGAGTGGTCCCTCCATGTTGTAGTCCGGTGCCACAGTCTTGTAGGCAGCCATAGCTGCTCCCTGTAATAACAGAATGTTAGCCATGTAAGGGAAGATCTGAGAAGAAGGACTCACCAGTGCTGTGGTCTCGGCAATTTTAGCGCGGAGCACATGGATGCCCACAAGATCGGCCTGCAGCTGCAGGAATAGATTGTTCACAGTCATGCCGCCATCGACCATTAGCTTGGCCAGTGGGATTTTGCAGTCCTTGTGCATGGAGTCGAGGATGTCGCGCACCTGGAAGCAGACAGCCTCCAGAGTGGCGCGTACAATGTGTTCACTGGTTGTCTCCTCGCTCAGTCCACAGATCACGCCGCGGGCATCCTGATTCCAGTAAGGAGCATACAAGCCATTAAAGGCCGGCACAAAGTACACATCCAAGGAGCTATCCACCGTGCTGGCCATTGACTCAATCTGACCCGTATTTTGGATGAGACCCAGGTTATCCCGCAGCCAGTTAAAGGCGGCACCAGCAATGGCCACGCTACCTTCCAGCGCATAATAGGGAGCCGCACTGCGTCCCAGTTGGTAACCCACTGTGGTAAGCAGTCCGTGCTGCGAGTGCACAATCGAGGGACCCGTATTGTAGAGCAGGAAGCAACCCGTGCCATAGGTTGCCTTGGCCTGACCCTTGGCCAGGCACTGTTGACCCACGAGCGCTGCCTGCTGGTCTCCCAGATCAGCCGTAATGCTGATGCCCTTCAAGACGCCATCGGCAATAACGCCATAGTGCTCAGCGCTGGAGCAAATCTCCGGAAGAATGGTGTTCGGCAGGCCAAAGAACTTGAGCAAATTGGGATCCCATTGCAGTGTCTCAATATTCATGAGCATTGTCCGTGAAGCATTCGTGACGTCCGTCTTGTGGACGCCGCCATTGACACCGCCGGTTAGATTATACATGAGCCAGGTATCGATGGTGCCAAACCTGGCATCGCCCTCATCCATGGCCTTCTTCACCGTGGCCACATTGTCGCGCAGCCAGCGCAACTTGACGCCGGAAAAGTACGGAGAAAGTGGTAATCCACACAGTGGACGCAAATAGTTAATGTTCCGGGCATTGTTTGGAATCGTCTTGAGCAAATCCTCGACTGTGCTGGTCGTGCGATTGTCCAGCCAAATGATGGCATTGGTCAGAGGTTCACCCGTATTCCGATCCCAGACAACCGTGGACTCCCGTTGATTGGTAATGCCAATAGCAACAATTTCCTGTAAATTAAAAAAAAAAATTAAACTAAAGAATTATTTTTAGAGAAATAAGTAATAAAAGAATTATTTTTAGAAAAATAGGTAATAAAAGAACAAGAATTTGTCATTTTATTTCTAAAGCTTATCTTAACTCTTTTTATAGTTTAGAATTTAAACTGTAGATCAAAAATAAGGTTTAAAATTGAGTTTTATGACAAAATAAATACAAATTCTTTTATCTATGTATTTGTATTAAAGCACTTATTGTTATTTTGAACAATACATTTGACCATAGATGAACCTAGTCAATTTATAATTCAAATTCATTTGAATCAAAAGCTTTGGCGCTTCAATAACATGTCATTTTCATTTATTTTTCCCCTTTTTGGGTGTGGCAACACTGTGCGGTGAGCACAGCACAAAAAGCAGTAAACAAGACAGAAAAAAAAACTGCTGATAAGAAATACAGAGCTAAAACGACGTAACAAAATCCGTAGCCAATTAAATTCCCGTTTTCCCTGTTCGCCTCAATGTCAAACACAGTTAAAATTCTCTGTCGAAAGGTCGCCAGTGTCATAACCAACAGTCACTCAGTCAGGCAGCAAATAAGAACGATTATGGCAACTGGAGAAGGCGCATTGTCATCAACATCTGTAAGGGAAGCGGCAATTGTGGCTGTTGGCCAAATGTGTTCAACAGACGACAAAGTTGACAATTTGCGTCAAGTGGAGGAGCTGGTCCGGAGAGCCAAGGCCAAGGAGGCCACGATGCTCTTTTTACCCGAATGCTGTGACTTTGTGGTCAAGGATAAAAGCCAACTGCTGAGCTTAGCAGAGCCGTTAGACGGCCAACTGATGGCCAAGTATCGTGAGTTGGCCAAATGCCATCAGATCTGGCTATCGCTTGGCGGTATACACGAGCTGAGGGCATCCTCGGAAGGTGAACCCAACAAAACCTACAACGCCCATGTGCTGCTCAATGACAAAGGTGAACTGGCAGGTGTCTATCACAAGTTGCATCTGTTCGATGTGCAGACCGAGGAGGTCAGCATGATGGAATCTGACTATGTGGCGCCGGGCAACCGGCTGGAGCGTCCCATTGCCACACCCGCTGGTTTGCTGGGTATGCAAATCTGTTATGATTTGAGATTCGGAGAGACGGCACTGCTGCTGCGTAAACTGGGTGCCCAGATCCTCACCTATCCGTCTGCCTTCACGTATTCCACGGGCAAGGCCCACTGGGAGATTCTACTGAGAGCGCGTGCCATTGAAACCCAATGCTTTGTGGTGGCAGCAGCCCAACAGGGCTGGCACAATAAGAAACGTCAGTCCTGGGGCCATGCCATGATCATCGGTCCCTGGGGCAATGTGCTCGCCGACTGTGGCGAACAGGAATTGGCTGTGGCGACAGCTGAAGTGGACTTTTCCACGCTGCAGAAGATCCACCGGAGCATGCCCTGCTTTGAGCATCGACGCAACGACATGTACAGTCTGACTGCATTCAATTTGAAGCTGCCCAATGCGGAGAACGCACAGGATCGGGCATTTGCCAACAACACCGTGGACAAAAGGACCATATTCTATGAGTCCGAGCATTGTTATGCCTTTACCAATCTTCGCTGTGTGGTGAAGGGTCATGTGCTGGTCTCTACCAAGCGGGTAACTCCACGTCTCAACGGCCTCAACTGTGCCGAGGTGACGGATCTCTTTGCCACCGTCTGCATGATCCAACGTATGCTAGAGAAGATCTATGGCACCACTTCGGCCACGGTGACGGTACAGGATGGAGCACAGGCTGGTCAGACCGTGCCACACGTTCACTTCCATGTCATGCCACGACGCAACGGCGATTTCGGGCACAATGATCAGATCTATGTAAAGCTGGAGGATCGTGCCGAGAATATGCCACCTCGTACGCTCCAGGAGCGCATCGATGAGGCGGAAAAGTATCGTGACTATCTGCAGTGCAATAGTTAACCTGGCTCACTTTAAATATACTTTTGGAACTCCTCTTTTATGTAATGTGATCGTCAGTAAAGCTCTTATCAAAAAAAAAATATATATATCGATCTTGTTTATTAACCCAAATGTCAGGATCAGGGACCGTGAAGACTATAATATTTTAAAATATAAACTATCTGCTAATTTCATTGAAAATATTAATTTTGAACTCAAATTTGTTTTCAAATTAATCTGTATAATTTAGATGGAAAAAAAAAAGAAAATTTAATTTTGGAATTAAAGTAAGATGAAGAAATTAAATATGAAAGATATTAAAATTTGTATTATTTAGATCAAATATAAAAATTTAAATGAATGGTTATAATAATGAAAAGTAAAAAATCAACTCATATTTTTAATTTATGTCTAGAATCTAGATAACAAATATTATATTTATTTTAAACTAACAAATAAGAAATTTAAAATTTCTATAATAGAAATCGAAAATTAAACTCTTTCCAAGAGTTAAGACTACTTTTATAAAAAAAAATTATATTTATAATTTTTATAAAAAAAAACTGTATATCTGAAATCCTGTTAATATCCGTAATACTCATTTTTTGTTGCTCACCTCAACTTTTCCACCAAGCGTTAGAAGCTTTTGGCAGGCTCCTTCGATGCACTCGTTGACTGTGCTGGCAATGAGCTGAGGATCCTGTTCGCACCAGCCTTCCTTGGGAAAAATGGACGGTATCTCGATCTGATGGAAGCAGACAATTTCATCGGTGCCGGCGTGGAAGATCATGAAACGCGCCGACGTGGTGCCCTCGTCAATAGCACCAACGAATGGGCCCGACAACTTGGACTTGTCGCACAGACATTTACCAGAGTTATCCATTTCGAGAGTTATTTATGATAATAATATTGTGTAACTATTTATGCACAAAAAACACTAATTAAACGGCGTAAAACGCTTGTGTGACTCCGTCTGCTTTGCCAATGGAATTACTGTTCGATTGTGAGCGACATACTCGTCGGATGCGATAAGAGATAAGGCCCAGCCCCTTTGGTGCGAGAGCTTTTGACGTGTTGGTTGTACTCTGTCCCCAGTTGTTTAATGCAGCGGCGACATCAATTAAAACTTGTTTTCAAAACGTAAATAATTTGTTGCGAATGATTGTGCGAAAACGGAATGAGGAAATACGATGTTTATGCGGACAACACTATCGTGATATTTGAATTGACATACACACAACATTAAACAGTTGATTTTAATTTATTCAAGTTAATTTATTACAGCACAATTTATTTGTCTATTTAATACTAAGTGAATTTTTATTTTCTTTGAATTTATTTGGCACTCGCAAAAACTTTGCACATCATATGGCAGCACTGTCACACACAGTGTGTACACACTTGTATCAGAATGTTCTTGTTCTCACCACAGTAGGGTCACACCATAACGCTAATTTTTGAGCAGGCCAAATGGCAAGAATTTGTTTGCCGCCTTTCACTGCAGAAATAAAGCCATGTCAATATCAGAATCCCATCGAACAGGACTCCGCGATATGCTGGTCAATGAGAGAAATACTCCTGTGCTGCTACAGTTAGCAAAAAGCGTCACAAAGAATGTCTGCAGCACTGACGATCCCGAAGGTAAGTGACACAAACAATAACAACAACAAAAAGAATCAACAATGTTTCTTATTTTTTAGAGGCGCTTGGCTATATTACAGCTCATATCGAGGATATACACAAGCTGCTGCACAAACGTCACATCACGAGGGATCTGCTATTCAAGTATTTACACACAAGACTGCCAGGCACTTCAACGGATTTCACAAAAGCTGATTTGGTCATGAGAGTGATTCAGTATTGGGATCGTCATTTAACAATATCAACAGCAGGCGCAGCCGAGGATTCAAAGCCAGTCACTACAGTTGATACATATAAGGATCACAATGAACAGGACTATCCCATACATTTAATGGCACGTAAATTCGGGGAATGGTTCTTCGAGAAGTTAAACACAAACAACCTGACCACAACGGATTTGTGGAACGACGCCGTCTTGCAGCTTCGAGTGATAGCCGACGATGGAACCAGCGACTTGGAGTGTGCTTCTGCAGTAGAGGTTGTGAATTCCTTGATTGCCGCTAAGCAGCAGTTTGGATTCTACTTCAATCCCAACTTGTCGCATTCGGGTGTACAAGGACGCATTGATGCCTATGGTCAGGTCGTGGTGCTCTGCTGCGGCACGTTGCATACGGCCAACCTAAGCGTGGGCGTCTTTGAATGCGCCTTTGGTCTGCTGCGTGATCCACATGCGGGTAACAACTGGAAGCCAAAGAATTTCAAGTGTTTGCTTCGCAGTAAGCTTACTCCGCCACAACTGCACACACTAACCGACAGCGAGACCCTCCAGGCGGCACTGGCGTTACCCTCGCCCAACGATACACTGGACTAACTACAAGACTGTTGCAACCAGGCTGTGAGGCATCTTTAAAGGCTCGTTTATAAATTCATATTTATTTCACTTTAAAACTATTCTGTTAAAAGATAACAATACTTGACTCAATATAACAAGCCTGTTTAAATTGCCATTAAATTTTTAGAAATTTCGGTCAGAACAAGAAATTGTTTTTGTTTTTGAATTTACATATATTCGAAAACAAAAAAAAAACAAAATGAAAAGCAAGAAATGGAAAAATAGAAATATTATTGTTTAATACAGGAGCTCTGAGAATAAGAAAAATATTAAAATTTTAAAGAAATGTTGAAAACAGAACAAGAAGGCTTGTAGTTGAAAATTAGGAAATTAATATTGGAAAAAAAAGGTGAAAGAACAAAAATTAGGAAAGAGACTGATTCCAACTACTGTACTGTAGTTTGTAATTTTTTCCTCTTTAAAAAATCATCTAAAAAACAGACTTTCGAACCTCTTCTATCTAATTCTTATATTTGTTTATTAAAATATTTATAGATTCTAGTTATTTTGTTTTTTGTAACCTGAGCAGCCAATATTCTTCAAATAATAATTATTTAAACAGGCTTAAATGCAATAGAAAGTCAACCCAAGACATTACTTTACCTGATTCATGGTGGACTTTTTCAAGTAGTTCAAGCTCTCCTGGTTACCTAGTGAAATATACGAGAAGGTATTCTCAGTAAAACACGCGATTTCATAAAGTAATACAACTTACGCCCCGAAGTGGAATTGTCTCAGTTTCAAGACGCGCAGTTTCCACAAGGCATTTTCGCCAAGTTGCTGCAAGTTCAGAGAAAATAACCGCATTAAATGATGTTCGTTGGCAAAAAACAAAAAAGGATAAAAATAAATGAATAAGTTGAAGAGTAAATCAAATAATAGGAAACTGGCACTGATAGCATTGGGTTTTTTTTTACTGATTTGAACCCAACAATAAAAATTATTACCAGTTGTTCAACTGCTCAGAACTCCGTGGATGTTCCGTCTTGACGTGATCATTGGATCATCGCAGGTCCACTGAAATGGTATTAATTATTAATAACAATTTCTCTATTTAATGCATAGTATATATGTATGTATATATATTATGTTTGTGTGATAAAAAGTTGGTATTTGGGAGTTTGTTCTGATTTCCATACATGCATATACATATATTGTACTTATTTGATATTCTTATTCAAGTTGAAAGCTCGCACACACTTAACAATCGGATTCGCTTATATAATTCGATTCAAAAAGCACGCGAAAAGTACAACAAAAACCACTAAACTTATGTACATTCTTCATATATAATTATTGTATTATATATATTTTAAATGTGTCGGGGTGAGTGGTATTTGGAGTTCGAGTGGAGTGAAGTTCTTTTGTATTTTTGTTTTGTTTTTGTTTTTTTTTTAATAACGATAGATAACTTGTAACTAATATCGCTAACGAAATTGCTTACTGTCTAGGAAATATTGAATTACGTTTATTCTGTTGTCTCATCTACATTTTCTCCTGTATAAAGGGATGCATTAGCGCCTGATTCAGAGAGATACGCTTGCCCGGATCAAGTGCAAACATATTCTCAAGCAGATCCTTGAGTTGTGTAACTTTACGATGCTGATCATCGGGCAGATTCTGATCAGCAATTAGCTCCTGTTGCAAATTCCGTGAAGGTTTCACAACTGGCATCACAACAATCTTTTCCTGTAAATAGAGACAATCAAAAAATTACTAAGATTATTTATAAATTGTTTGTATATCAACTTACTCGCTCGGTCAGCTTGTCAATCTCGTGATAGAGGAAATTACAACTCTGATCAAAGTGCTGCTCTCGGAACTGTCCCTTGCGTACAATACGATTAGGTATTTTGCCCTTGACATCCATAAAGAACTTGAGCATCTGGTTATTGCTTTTGCCACTGAACAATATCTTGCCAGTGTACAGCTCGTAGATGGTACATCCAGCCGACCACGTATCAATTCCATAGTCATAGGGTATGCCCAAAATAATCTCTGGTGCACGATAGAAACGTGATACCAAATAAGGCGTTATGTCGTTCTCACTTATACCAGAAGCGGACCCAAAATCACACAGTTTCAGTATAAGATTATTCTCATTGACCAGAATATTATCTGGCTTGATGTCCGCATGTAGAATTCCCGTCTTCTTAAGCAATTTGAGGGCCAAGAACAATTGCTGTGTATAGCTGCGCACCGCCTTGATGTGAAGTCCCACATTCTTGCCATATTTCTTGAGAACCTCGCGCAGATTCATAGCAAGTGGTTCAAATACCATGCAAAGATGCTAAAAGATGAAGGGTTAATAAATTGAATGATCGTTTTAGCTGGATTACACACCTGCTTGTGAAAGAAGTGACGATACAAACGCAGGCAATGAAAGCGATCATCAGGATCGGCATCATTAAGCTTCTTAAGTACTTCCAGTTCTCGCAAACCCGTTTTGTGCCTGTTAATGGTTAGATAAAAGAGGTCAGATCAACCCTTACTTTAGAGTTTAATGAACTCACATGATCTCGTTGTTGCGTATGATTTTAATGGCCACATTGGCGGCACCACGTGCCTGATCTCGACCCCGCACCACGTTACTGAAGACGCCTTGTCCAGTATAGCCGCTGACCAGGTAGCGATTGTCCAGAACCTCGCCAATGCGTACACGATAATAACCCTCGGCATCATCCCAATTGTCTGTCAGTGCGGGATTCTCAATTTGATGCTTGTTGTGCACAATGGTGCTGGGTGACTAAGGGAATAGATTTGAATTGTTAAGGCATTAGAAATGTTTGTCTTAATTGTGTTGTGTGTGTGACATTTACAAGCCTGCGACTCACATCGAAATTGGAATCCACATCCTGGTCGGCAAACATATCCCAATCATTGCGTTTCTCCTTTACCGCGCTGTTCTTCGAAGTATTGGCGTCAAAAGGTTCCGAAGACTTAACTTCTGACTGTTCCTCGTCCTCTTCCTTCTCTTTTATTGTTGGAGATGGTGTGCGCTGTCTTGAGTCACGTCTAGATGAAACAGGAGAAGTGCTTCTGGATTCGTAGGAGTTGGACTTGCGAGGTGTTGGACTTGTCGTACGCGATTCCTGCTCATTGGTGCCCAGTTTCTGTTTGGATTAGTTGAAAAATACATCAGTTTAGATATCGAAAAAGAAACATATGAATAACTACCTTTAGCAGCTCCTCGCGCTGCTTGCGACGCATCTCAATAATGCGCTCCTCGTCATCATCATCTTCATTGATGTCAATGTCAAGACTGACTTCCTCATCGCTGCTCTCCTTCTCATGCATTTTCTGGCCCTCACTCAGGGAGCCTTTGTATCGATCACGGTCGCCAATGCCGTTGCCAGAGCCGCGTGCTCCGCGTCCACCACGCTCTCCGCCTCGGCCGTCCTGCTGCTGACGTTCCCGTTCACGTCGCCTGTCCGACTCCATTTTACTGCGGCTATGGGAACGTGGACGGTTCCAGCGCTCCCGTTCCCGCTCTCTGGGACGTCCTCCGCGCTCCGCCGGCTGTCGATTATCCCTCTCTGGCTTTCGGTCACGATCCCGACTTTGATCGCGTCGTTCGCGTTGCTTGTCGCGATTGATCTCCTGGCGCAGATCCTCCATATTCCTGTTGTACTCTTGATGGTGGCGTCTCTGGTCACCCCGACCATGTTGTTGTTGTTGTTGTTGCTCTACACGCCGGCGCGGCGAGCGACTGCGTTGCTCTCGCGGCACACGGTCACGAGATCGTCGATCACGAACCTCTCGATCCTGCTGTCGTCGCGCTGCTCCGGTTGGGTCATCACGGGCACGACTTCGGTTCCTGGGCTGGACTGCGGGCGAGGCTTGACGTCGTCGCTTCTCTGGTGTGGGTGAGGGAGTCCTCTGACCACCGCTAGAATCATCCAATAATATAACATCGGATTCGTTTGAGTTATGGATGCTAGATTGTTTATTATTAACATGTTTACTAGTTGCAGTTGCCAGCGGTGCTGCAGACTGCGAGATCAGCCTGCGCTTCGGCGCCTCAGTAGCTGCCAGCTTGGTCTGCTGCTCCCGCTCTCGCTCCCGCTCACGCTGATGCTGCAGCTGGCGGCGGCGTTCGGTACTCTCATCACGCACGCGCTTGACCAACCCCTGATTAGAGCGACTTTCATCGCACTCCGGGTCGGACATGTAGGCGCCCAGACGTGCCTGCAGCAGTGCCTTTTGCTTCATCAGCTCCTCCAAGTTGAGCTCATCCTCGAGCTTTGGTGGCAGCACCGGACTGGCCACATCGACGGCGCTGAAGTTTGAAGAACAAACCAGAGAGGCATTAGTTATCAGGAATATATATACTTTAACCCCTACTTACACTTCACTCTCACTGCCGGAACTGGCCACCTCCAGCACGGGCATCACCTTATTCTGAATGGTTTTCGTAATCTCCTCGACTAGACTGCAAGGATCTGTCTGCATATTTGGCTTAATGATGCGAAAATCGACTCCATTGGGGGCCAGAATTGTACTGCGCTCCCGGCTCGCCTGCATAATCTCAGTGAACTTATTGCTAAGGCTCTGGCCACTGGAGGAGGTACGTTGATGCTTCTCGGATGCATTTGAAGATTCACTGTGACGATGGTGACTCTTCTTCGATTTCTTGTGCTTCTTGTGCACCTTATCACTTTTGCTGGCTGAGGATGTCTTTTTGTGTTTCTTGTGCTTTTTCGGCTTCTTGTGCTTGGTGCGGCGCTCCTCTGTCCCACTGTTGTCGCTGGAGTCGTAACTGCTTTGAGCGGAAAAACCACAAATTAATATACATACACACAACACAAAAACACACACACACATACAGCTACATAACCTCACAAAGCTTTGCTTGCTCATTTTTTCCTCGCTCTATTTGTTAACTTCAACTTACCTTTTTTCGTCACTTGTCATTGTAGTGTGTTAGTGCAAAGGACATGCACAATCACTTGTTCAAGTAAAATATTACTTTTATTAATTAATAGTCTTTGGTGCGCAACTTTTTTACATCTAGTTTGTTTGCACTCAATAAATTTTGACATTTGTTGTTGGGCTTGCTCATGAGTGACGGTCACTGTTGCCAACTTAGCTTTTTTACAGCTGGTTCTGGCGTTTTTTAAAGTTCGATTGAAAATTCCTATAAGCCCAAAACCAGGCTATTTTCAATAAGTACTTAGCTCTGATTGGCCAGTACATTTTTTGCAAAAGTTTCACATAAATTCAGCAATTCTGCTTTGTGAGAACTTAAAAAAATTGCTTTTTAAATTTGTGATAGGAAAAATAAATACGTGAATACATAAATGAAATAAATGTGTGTTAAAAGAGTTGTCAAGATTTTTGCTATGCTTTCCAGCCAGAAACAGCTATTTTTCTCTAAAAAGTTGGCAGCACTGCTTAAGAGTGACTGTTGAAAACGGGGTGGCAGCCTTTAATTGAGTTCATTTGAACTAAAATGAGCGAACGTAGTTTTCGTATACCTGTGAATAGCATTTACCGACTGCAATTAATAATCGATTACAAATGTTGGCGCAATTTAAAAATGGACGGTTGCTAAGGAAGAAAAACCAAAACAAAGATCTTAGTTAATTTACTGCCGAAAATAGGTATAGTTTCTTTAGCTCGCATTTCAACAATGGCAACAGCATCGGCATCTAATTGGCTGCATGTGGACATTGGCGATGAAACTCCGCAACTTCTCTCAACTCTCTCAAGTTGCATGACACTCAGCGACGTTCAGTGCGATGGTTACGTGCGTCTTTTGGCTGCCGACATTTCGTTTGAGGACGAGGAGGAGCCCTCTGCTAAGCTAAAAGTGTTTCGAGGACTAAAGCTGAAGAAGGAGCAATCGCTCCCGGGTATACCTACTGCCATTGAGAGTCTCTATATCGATGAAACCGAACCCAAAACGCCGGGTGAGCAAGTAAAGCTAAATTTTTACCATTGTATAACATTCCCCTTCTCCTTTCCGTAGTGATTGCTGTCGCCATTGCAGAGTCAGTTCTGTTCTATAGGCATTTGAAGCCCTACTTCAAGTATACTGTGCCCGCCTTAGATGCCGAAGAATTGGAACTAGAAGTATGGCGCAAGCTCCCTGTAATGCAATCAGAAACCCACGACGGATTGCTGCAGTTGCTCAAGGATGTTGACCATGCCAAATTGTCACGTAAAACTCAGCGATTGCTTCAATTGCCGGTAGAGGAGCGTGAAGTACGCGTACTCATTATTAAAAATTTCCATCTACCATAACTTTGCTAAAACTTAACCGATTTTCATGCTGAATACCATTTTGATCATAATTTGGCCTCTTTATTAATTCTGCATCAAAATATTTATTATTTAGAAAATTTCATATTTTGGTCATCACTGTCATATTTTTCCATACCCTTCCCTTGACACTTTATTAAAAACTTCAATCTACCATAACTTTGTCAAAACTTAACCGATTTTCATGCGGAATACCATTTTGATCATTATTTGACCTCTATATTGATTCTGCATCAAAATAATAATTACTTAGAAAATTCAATTTTTTGGTCATCACTGTCATATTTTTCCATACCTTTCCCTTGACACTTTATTAAAAACTTCAATCTGCCATAACTTTGCCAAAACGTAACCGATTTTCATGCGGAATACCATTTTGATCATTATTTGACCTCTATATTGATTCTGCATCAAAATAATAATTACTTAGAAAATTCCATTTTTTGGTCATCACTGTCATATTTTTCCATACCTTTCCCTTGACACTTTATTAAAAACTTCAATCTGCCATAACTTTGCCAAAACGTAACCGATTTTCATGCGGAATACCATTTTGATCATTATTTGGCCTCTTTATTGATTCTGTATCGAAACTTTAGTTATTTGGGAAATTCAATTTTTTGGTCGTCACTGTCATATTTTTCCATACCTTTCCCTTGACACTTTATTAAAAACTTCAAACTCTCATAACTTTGCCAAAACTTAACCGATTTTCATGCGGAATGTCATTTTGATCATCAAAATAATAATTACTCAGAAAATTCAATTTCTTGGTCGTCACTGTCATATTTTTCCATACCTTTCCCTTGACACTTTATTAAAAACTTCAAACTCTCATAACTTTGCCAAAACTTAACCGATTTTCATGCGGAATGTCATTTTGATCATCAAAATAATAATTACTCAGAAAATTCAATTTCTTGGTCGTCACTGTCATATTTTTCCATACCTTTCCCTTGACACTTTATCGAAAATTTCAATCTGCCATAACTTTGCCAAAACTTAACCGATTTTCATGCGGAATACCATTTTGATCATTATTTGGCCTATATATTAATTCTGCATCAAAATATTTATTATTTAGAAAATTTCATATTTTGGTCATCACTGTCATATTTTTCCATACCCTTCCCTTGACACTTTATTAAAAACTTCAATCTACCATAACTTTGTCAAAACTTAACCGATTTTCATGCGGAATGCCATTTTGATCATCATTTGGCCTATATATTGATTCTGCATCAAAATAATAATTACTCAGAAAATTCAATTTCTTGGTCGACACTGTCATATTTTTCCATACCTTTCCCTTGACACTTTATTAAAAACTTCAAACTCTCATAACTTTGCCAAAACTTAACCGATTTTCATGCGGAATACCATTTTGATCATTATTTGGCCTATATATTAATTCTGCATCAAAATATTTAATTTTTAGAAAATTTCATATTTTGGTCATCACTGTCATATTTTTCCATACCTTTCCCTTGACACTTAATTAAAACTTCAAACTCTCATAATTTTGCCAAACTTAACCGATTTTCATGCGGAATACCATTTTGATCATTATTTGGCCTATATATTAATTCTGCATCAAAATATTTATTATTTAGAAAATTTCATATTTTGGTCATCACTGTCATATTTTTCCATACCCTTCCCTTGACACTTTATTAAAAACTTCAATCTACCATAACTTTGTCAAAACTTAACCGATTTTCATGCGGAATACCATTTTGATCATTATTTGGCCTATATATTGATTCTGCATCAAAATAATAATTACTCAGAAAATTCAATTTCTTGGTCGTCACTGTCATATTTTTCCATACCTTTCCCTTGACACTTTATTAAAAACTTCAAACTCTCATAACTTTGCCAAAACTTAACCGATTTTCATGCGGAATACCATTTTGATCATTATTTGGCCTATATATTAATTCTGCATCAAAATATTTAATTTTTAGAAAATTTCATATTTTGGTCATCACTGTCATATTTTTCCATACCTTTCCCTTGACACTTTATTAAAAACTTCAAACTCTCATAATTTTGCCAAAACTTAACCGATTTTCATGCGGAATACCATTTTGATCATTATTTGGCCTATATATTAATTCTGCATCAAAATATTTATTATTTAGAAAATTTCATATTTTGGTCATCACTGTCATATTTTTCCATACCCTTCCCTTGACACTTTATTAAAAACTTCAATCTACCATAACTTTGTCAAAACTTAACCGATTTTCATGCGGAATACCATTTTGATCATTATTTGGCCTCTTTATTGATTCTGCATCGAAACTTTAGTTATTTGGGAAATTCAATTTTTTGGTCGTCACTGTCATATTTTTCCATACCTTTCCCTTGACACTTTATTAAAAACTTCAAACTCTCATAACCTTGCCAAAACTTAACCGATTTTCATGCGGAATACCATTTTGATCATTATTTGGCCTATATATTAATTCTGCATCAAAATATTTATTATTTAGAAAATTTCATATTTTGGTCATCACTGTCATATTTTTCCATACCCTTCCTTGACACTTTATTAAAACTTCAATCTACCATAACTTTGTCAAAACTTAACCGATTTTCATGCGGAATACCATTTTGATCATTATTTGGCCTCTTTATTGATTCTGCATCGAAACTTTAGTTATTTGGGAAATTCAATTTTTTGGTCGTCACTGTCGTATTTTTCCATACCTTTCCCTTGACACTTTATTAAAAACTTCAAACTCTCATAACTTTGCCAAAACTTAACCGATTTTCATGCGGAATACCATTTTGATCATTATTTGGCCTATTTATTGATTCTGCATTAAAAAATAATTTATTTAAAAAATTTAATATTTTGCTCATCACTGTCCACTTTAACCGTACATTCCCCCTAGCACTTTTTAAAAACTCCAAACTTTCAAAACTTTGTGAAAGCTCTTACTGATCCAATTTCCTTGCAGTCGTTTATCAACATCCATAAGGATTCGCCTGTGGGTCGTGTGGGAATTATTGTGGCTATGTGCTGTTTGAAACGTGTTTCCAGCAGTGCCAATCCGCCCTCCCATTTGGTACTGGCAACGGATACAGGCCGTGTCTTCGTATTGGAACCTCAGGGCTTTAATTTGGTTTACCAGGCCAAAACCTGTAGTTATGAGACAGCTGTGCCGAGCCTAATCTCTGTGCACGGCACTTACGAGACGGACTTTTGCATTGTGGTGGGCACACGCAATGGCGGCGTCTATCTGCTGCGCAAATCCAACAGCGAGGGACAGGAGATCCTCAAGATGAGCACTTCCTTAACGGGTCTACTGTTGCTGCCCGTTGATCAGACAATCGTGATGACCACCATGGAGCAGCGGTACCTATGTTACTCCAAGCGTGGCAAGTTGCTCTACCAGGTGCAACTGGAGGCACAACCCGTATGCATTTTACCCCTGATGCTCTCACATCTGGGCATCACTCTGGTGGCTGTGGCTTTACAAGGCGGCACAGTTAAGTTCTTTCTACAACGCTTTCTCGTGGATGAGTTTGTGGTGCCACAGACCGTGGCTGCCATGCTGTACGGCCGTATGGGCATGGAAGATCATGTGCTGACTTTGACAACCCAAACGGGTGAAGTGATTATGAAAATATTGCGACGTATTACACGCTTTGAGAACGACATCGAAGCGGCAACATTGGCCAGCAAAGTCTCAGCGAGCTCACACCGGATTGTGGATGCCTCCATACTCGACAAGCCCAAGAAGAGCTCCATATTTGTGGAGCAAGCGTCACGCGAGAAGCAACATGCCAAGGGTGAGTTGTAAATGCAGCAAGAATCCTTTCGAGAAATCCTTGAAAATTCTAATATTAATAATTAATAGCTAACCATTGCTAATTATAATATTTACTAATTATAATATTTACTAATACTTCTCAACATAACATTTTAAATTTTAAATATTAATTTTCTTTTATCCTTTCCGTTTTAAATGTATTTTTATAATTGTAATATTTTTATTTGAAACTTTTTTACTTTTGGTATTAATTGCCCTTAAATAAATAAATTAATAAATAAATAATAATCATATATAATCCATTTTTTGTTTGCAGCAAGTTATGGCAGCTTTCAGGTGGAACTCTGGCGACTGCGCCACACTGCCGCACGTGCCACAATTGATGCGATCAACTCCTCGGAGAGCACCATATCAGGAGACCTGACGCATGCTCCCGTCAAGCTTTCGGCAGAGGTCTGTGGCAGTGGACCAGCCTTTCGACTCTACCTCACCGTGCAGAATCTGTCCACATTCAAGATGGCATCCAATTTGGTGGTGCTTCTGCATGCCGATCGTCGACACTACACCATGCAACAATCCGTGGCCAGATTGCCGAGTGTTTTGCCCGGCATTCCGCTGCGTGTGGACTTTGAGGTTGTGTCTGTGCTGGATTCATTGGACAAATTGCCACCGGCCAGTCTCACGCCAGACAATTCCCAGATTCGCGTCATGCTCTTGAAGACTGGTCAGTCCAAGCCGCTTATTGCTGCCGCAGTGGCCATGCCACAATCGGAGGCGGCTTTCTAAAACGTTATCTAAGTTTTGCTGTTGTGGGTAAGAAGCGTTATTTATTTCACATATAAATTACATTTAAACTCTGCATTATTTATAATTTTTCTTAGGCATATTTGGGTGCATACTTCTCGTAGGCTCTGACGTAAGCCTCTTTGGCGGCGTCCTTGGACAAACCCTTGCGCGAACTCCAGGCTTCATACATGACCTTCTTCTTGAGATCCAGCATGCCTGGCTTATCGATGTTCACATCTCCAACGGTGGCCTGTTTGTAGAGTCCGTAGAACTCTAGATTCTCTGAGTCGGCGGGCTTCTTCTTAAAGTTCTTAACAAGTTCTGTAGCTTCCTCAAAGTTGACCATGTTGCTCGTCTTAGCGTTGGTATTAGACTGACTCTTTGACAGTTTTATCTATTTTTTATAATCGTTATCCATTTGTCAGACCTAATTTTAATTTAATTAATTTGAATATTGGTGCAGCTGCATTGTAAATTCAGTGGGTTATCAAAAATGTATATAGTATAGGAAATATTTAATTAATATTTTGGAAAACTACCACAGCTGATAAGGGCTAGAACTGTTATTATTTGTAAGCTCTATGATAACTTGCAACTATTAATCATTCCACACCTTTATTCGACTTTTTCTTTGGCTGGATGACGTGTCTGTGAACTATGGCCTCTTATTAATTAGGAGTAAGTCATCTACTTGATTTGAGACACCGTCAGTATTGACTTGCTATATTCCTATAATATATATTTGGGCTTGGAACAGTCATAAAATATTCATGCTAATCTTATCACACAAGTGCATGAGGTGTTTATTCATATCTCTAAAAACTCATATACTTAATTTTATATATATTCTATGATAGCTATAACTAATTTCTTTTTTGGCAAACTGCAAGTACGAATTTCCCCTAAATCAGATAAGGCCAACACTCATATGAAGTTTTTTTTTATTATTTTTTTTTACTTTATAATTTTTTTCTGCACTATCAACCCCTTGTCGTCTGCACCACCTAATCGATCATAGCAATCGCATAGAAATTAATGTATGTGTTTAGAGTGTATTGTGGTTTATCATCATGCAACGGGAAAGGGAACGGGAATGGGAACGGGAAAGGGAACTACAAACAGTCAGAGCCTTCTGTATGAGATAAGATTAATCAAAAAACAACGGCTGACTGTGTTTGGGCCATTATATATAAGCATGGAGTGGAATGAGGAGCCACAATTTGTATCCGTTCGCCAAACACAACAAACCACCAAAACATCAACATGCTGACCGTAAGTTAAAATAAAAATCTATAAAAATTACAAGGACTTACCTAAATTGCTTTTTTTAAATTTCGACAGTTTGAGGAAATCGTTGAGAAGGCAAAGAACTTCAAGCAGACCGTCACCAAGGAAGATTTCCTGGAATTCTACGGTTATTACAAGCAGGCCACCGTCGGCGATTGCAACATCGATGAGCCCGAGGATGAGGAGCAGAAGGCCCGCTATCTTGCCTGGAAGAGCAAGGCTGGTCTTACCCTCGAGGATGCCAAGAACCATTACATCGAGGTCTACAAGAAGTATGCCGCCAAATACGAGTAATCTGTGCCCTTCGTGAAATTTTGCAGTAGCCAATAATCTTAACCTTGTCACAATAATATTTCTGTCGTAGTTGCCGTTGTTACAAAATGTATTTATTGTATTTTTATACTATGGTTTAATAAACCCATAAGCATTTAAACAAAGAATTACCTGAATTTAATTTTTTAAAATCCAATCCAATTTCAATGGTTAATGCATAATAAACCAACGAAAAATATATGGGTTCTTAGTAGGTTTTTAATTGGTTTACATTTGTGGAACACCCCTTAATACAAATTGATTTCCGTGTCAGTTTATCGCCTATTTTTTAAACTTATTTAAAATAAAAAGCTTGTTCGCAAAATATGAAGGACATTTAAAATTTTAGTTTTCACATATCTTTAATTTTATTCTGCCGTATTTAGCTATTTTTTTTTCATAAACTCTTAATATATTAAAACAATTAATTTTTTATATTGTTAAGCTAAGTATTCGAATTTTTGAATAACCACTGTACTTGAAAATATTGCAATACCTGCTGTATTTGTGGTTTATATTGAATTTTGAATTGAACATGAATCATAATATTAAATACGCCTAAAAGTATGCCACACAAAATAAAATCTTCTTAGATATCGAAACATACATACAAATTCGTTCTATCCCTCTGCTTATTGATAAGAACGAAATTCTATGACAAAACCGTTATATTTAAAAGTTAAGGTCATTTAATTTGTAAAATTTTATTCTTATGAGTCTTAATTAATGTAGTCTTTATTCACAGCAGAATATTCATAAATATTATATGAAAGCTTTAATTTTTATTCCTCATAATATTTTGAATAATAAGTATTATATAATTTATTTTAATATGAATTATAATTATTCGTTATTCTTATTACAAATATTAAATAAATATTATTAAAATAAACAGGGGAAATATATGTTTTTTTTATATCATTATTAAAAATCAGTTATATGTAATTTATAAAAGTCGAATTCAAATCAAATCAATAAAAAATGGCGCTAAATTACACGTTAGTCTTGTTGCCAAATGTATAGATTGTATAGATTGCAATAAAATTGTATAAACGTCAGGTAATCAGCAGGTGTGAAACTGATAAGTGCATTAATCTTTGGATTAGTTGCTCCCAGAAAGTTCAATCATTCGCAATCGTGCCAATTTCATATGTGTACACGTATGTACTTAACTGCATCTGCGATTAAAATGCCGGTTGCCCTTCGCACCCAGAATTCAATGATTAAATCCCAACCCAAATTGATATCAGTACAAGAAGTACATCCATCAGCAGTGCTCAAAGCTGTCTGCGTCTGTGAGTAATAAATACAAGAGTACACGTAACACTCGGGAGCAGCCATGGTGCGTGAGAACCCGGAGAATATCAGAAAAGCTCACCGAATTGCGATAGTGGACGCTCCCAGTTCCGCGAGAGCTTTCGACAGAGATTCGCTCGGCTAGCTGCGATCGGCGAAAAGACTTAAATTGAAAGTCCAAACGAGACTCGGATTCAGACAGTGTCGAGTTCTGTGACCGCCCAGACAGCAAAGTCAACGTAAGTCCAATATTCAAGTCCATCGAATGGAATTATCAATCGATTCTATACTCGTTTAGTTAAAATATAATGTGTGTACTTTTTTGTACATGTGACAAACAAGAATATCGAAGGCTCGTTTAGATAAGGGCCAAGTGTTTTTTGGTCATGTTATTTGGGCCAACACACTCAATTTGCAATTCAAGTGGGCGTTGTGGGTATTGAGCACGTACTCAATGCCTTTTCTGGCGGGATGCGCCAAATCTAATTCAATTTAAATGCCACGCGATCTGTTAGATACATTTGTATCTTTTCATACAGCGCATGCGCTGCGCCAAAATTTTAATTAATAAATTTCTATTCTTATTGTGCTTTGACGCTACTACGTCGCGTCGGCTGCTGTGCGGCGGTGAAAGTAGCGCTTTGTGGCACCTCCATAAATGGTCCGACCTCAAAAAGATTGCTGAATAATCGCCTGATGCGTGCCAAAGTTCAACCGGCCAGACAATTTGGCGGCAGATCATTTGTCGTATTCCCCAATTAGCTTAGCTTAGTGAACAGGTTTTGGCAACAAGTTCATCTAAATATGTTATGTCATTAACAATATTGTTAATCTTTCTTATTTACAGATTAAAATCTAAACCAAGATGTCCCTCACCGAGGTAAGTGGCTATAAAGTCACCTGTAGATTTATGATAGTGACATATATAATGAGCCTACTGTTATCAGCGAACTAGTCAATCGCTAATCGCAGGCACCGTAGTGATTATACATTTTAAAATAAAAATTATCTGTTAATTTTCATCATAAAAATCTATTGGAACTCTTTTTTTTTTTTTAAATTACAATAAATAAGTATAACTCAATTATTATTTAAAAGTCATAAAATGTAATAATAAATAAAAAAAATTTAGATTAATCTATTATTATTTTAAATTTGTATAACAATAAATTAAAATCCAAATTTATTCAGCTGTATCTAAAAGTAAATCTGGCATTTTCTTATTCATCCAGATAATTTATTTTCGGTTTTAATTTTAATCAGAACTATTTTTTTTGTAATCCCTGGCTAATCATTTAAATTTGCTTGTTTGCAGCAATTCAACGCCGCCGCCGAGAAGGTCAAGTCCCTGACCAAGCGTCCCAGCGATGATGAGTTCCTCGAGCTCTATGCTCTCTTCAAGCAGGCCACCGTTGGTGATAATGAGACCAGCAAGCCCGGTCTTTTGGATCTGAAGGCCAAGGCCAAGTGGGAGGCTTGGGGCAAGCAGAAGGGCAAGTCCACCGATGTGGCCCAGAAGGAATACATCGCATTCGCCGAGGGTCTGGTTGCCAAATACGCTTAAACCAAAATCAAAGTTCAGCTCATATCCAAACTATACTAAATTGTTGATTTTAAATAACAACCAGAGAGACTAAAACTATTTATATAATAGACACTATGATCTTTTTAAATGTGTAATAAAATTTGTTTGTAAACTTTTCTAAGTGACGACGTTTTTACTCAAGTCTCAATGTCCATTTCAATTAGCTCTTGTTCTAAAACTCTTCCCGGTATTTTTAACCTTTAGCCTGTAATTTACTTTACGTATTTGGTATCAGTTTGCATTTGAGTACGTGGCTCTTTACTCACATATTTGCAAGGCAAATACAAATACACTCAATACTGTACTGGGTACCGGTTCCAGGTTACCCAACAAATACGAATATAAAAACGAATACGAATGTGAATCCGATTGCACCTAGTTTGCTGCGTTCTTTAGACGCTCGTCTGCTCATTAGCGACTAACTGTTAATAGAACCGTTGAAACACTTTGGGCCATGGTTGTTAGCTTTGGCAATGACCTTGAGCTTTCAGCTCTCGTTGACTGCTTAAGATTCCTTTTACAGATCCCTATTATTGCAAGTAATTTGGTAATTTAACAATAGATTCACATTTGATTCGACTTTTAATGGAAAGTAGTTAGATTTCACACTTCAGAAGTTTAAGTTTAGTTCAAAAAACTTTATTTAAACTTTGTGTTTACAATTATTCTAATATTTCAGAGTCAAAAATTACGAATTAAGTTCAAATGGCTTTCTTTAATTCAATGATTTCAAAATTTAATTTAAATCAAACCAAAATAACGTGTATTTTCTTTAATGTGGTTTGGTAACTCTAACAAATGCCGTTAAATTAAATACGAAGCATTAGCAACATTTGAATTGGTGTTAGCAACATGCTGCGACAGCATGCTGCAGCCACATGTTGCGACTGCTCAACAGGTGAGAGCATAAGGCAATCAAGCAGCAAAACAACAACAATAATGTTCGCTGCGCTTTTTGTTTATGAATGAAAAGCGCATAAGCAAAGGGTGATAAATGTGTGTGCACGAGCAAAAACGATCAGCAGCAACAACAATAAGAGCAACCGCACCAACAAGTTGCCAGCTTGCGATCATGGGCCAAATGAGAGAGCCAACTGAGTGCTACAGAGAGAATGAGTGTGCAAAGTAGAGAGCAAAATTGTGTTTGTGTGTGTGAGTGAGAGAGAACCAGTCAGTCAGCCAAGCCAACAGCAGGCAACAGGCAAGGCAACTGGCAACTGGCAGCAACAGTTCAATTCAGTCTACGTTTTGGCCTAAACGCGTTTGCTTGGATTTGGCCAGCGCGCATGAGCCGTCAGTTAGTCTGCCAGCGCTTTTTACCCTCTCTCTCTGCGTGTGTGTGTGTGAATGTGTGTGTGTGGCCTGTTAACAAAATGTGATTAGCAAAAATACAAAAGAAGAAACGAAGGCAGAGAACGCAAAGAATAAAAGACAACGCGAAACTGTGTTAAAAATAACAAATAATAAACTTGCATATATCCACGAATAACAATACGAATTTGTTCGGTTTTAGTTTTTATTATTTTTTTTGGTTTACGGTATTTCTTTTTATTTTTTATAAATGCGAATAAAAGCAAATTGTTTAACGCGCTGGCGCTGCAACAAAATAATTAACAACAATAAGTGCAAATATTGTTAAAAGCAATGCTAAATTTTGTGCTTTATCGGCAACGACAACGGCAGTAACAACAACAGCAATAAAATTCATATTGAGCTACACCCAAAAGCCAACAACAACAACAACTGCAACAACTACAGCAACGGCGGCTGTGCGGCTGACTTGGCCGACAGCTCAGCAGCAGCAGCAACAACAACAACAATAGCACCATTACCACCAGCAAGAACAACAACAAACAGCTAAAGTCGTCGTCTACCTTTTTCGTGCCTTTTCAAGTGTTTTTTTTTGTTGTTCCCCCGCTCAGCAGAGCACAAAAGAGAGAGCGTAAGCGAGAGCGCCTCTGGTTTGGAGCTGTGCTCAGTCTCGTCTACGAGTTTTATGTAGACCAGTTCCAGTTCCAATTCCAGTTCCAGTTCCGTGATCTGACCAGCTGTGTTTGCTGCACAACATACACATACACATAGATACATATGCAGTTTATGCTCGTCGCATGCAATTTTGGTAAGTCCAGCCATTTACCGTTAATCGTTGGCGATTCGAATTGGATTAATTTTCGACTTAAGCTACCTGATTTTTTTTCTTTTTATTATTACTAGCTGGGTTTGAGGATTTCAGACTTTGCTACTCATTTCTATGCCTTGCCTAATTTTTGTTTGCCTTTCCTTTTTTTTTCTTTTTGCTTATAATTATTTTGTTTGCGGCTCTTTTCATTAATAAGTTTCAAGCGTCGCTCATTTTTCAACAAGTTATCCCCCTTGCCCATCTCCCTCCCCTTGGCTGCCACAACCCTTGCCTTGGTTTAGCTTGTGTCTGTCTCGGATTACCGTGTTGATGTTGTATTTACTTATGTATGTACATTAGGGTGGAGCATTAGAGCGTTAGAATTTTTAAATATTGTGTAAGTTTAAGGTTTTTCCACATATGTTAACAGTCGAGGTAATCCAAGAAAAATTATAATTATATGGTAATTTCTTCTCTTTTGGGGTTAAGTCAAAACTATGTCGTCGATGCCCAACACAAAAAATTAGATTTTTTGCACAGATATTGATTTTATAATGTTTAAAAAAGTCTTTTTCGGTCCACCCTAATGTACATACATGTGAGTACGTATTTTTGTAGTCACGCCAAATGAGGCAGGGGATAACATAAATTCTCTTTCTTTTTTTTGTATTTTTGCTAATTTCTTCTTATTTGGGTTCTCACGCTGTGCTTTAAAATAAATCTGCCGAACAATTTGTATGGACAGCAGCTGTGGGAAGGTAAGCGAATTGAGGATCAGTATTTGGAAATAAACATGACTGAAGATTGAAAATTGGAATAGAAATGTTGAGGATTAAGCTGTGAATATAGCTAAGGTATTTTTTATAAAATGTATTAGATGTATCTGCTTATTTTATTCAGCATTTTGTGTGTTCATTTGCTCAGATGCAAAATATCTATGCTCTATCTATAATACAAGTAAATATCTATGGGTGAAAACTATAACGCCAATTAACTGAAATTACGATAATAAAAACTCTCTTATCTATAAAATCGATAGTTAGCAGTTTACAATCAACATAATCGAAAGTATAATAATTTTCGATAATTAAGCTTATCTTTAAAGCAAGCTCCCAAACTGATAACAAATAAGAAATGTTCCTAGAACTACCTGGATCGTAGAGCAATGATCATTAAAAGGTTTTTAAGATATAACCTTTAAATATATTATAATAATTATTAAGATAATTTGATTTTCAGTGGGATTAGTTCTTGAGAACAATCTATTAGCAACTCCAGTTCAAAGATCCGGCAATGACAGTCTCTGCGTATGCGTAGGGTAACAAAGCCATAAACCAAAGCCAGGCCAAAAACAAGTTTACAGCAGACACAACACAGTATGTGTGTGTGTGTGTATATGTGTGTCTCTAACTAAAGCTAAGACTAAGACTAATACTAAAACTATGACTTTGACTAAGTCAGCGTCTCAAGTTGAGTTGTGTCTTTGTGCTTGCAACTTGCAACTTGGAACGTGCAACCGATCAGGCTCTCGACACTTGACGCTCTGCTAAGGCCAGGTATTTGCAACAACGACAGCAACAACAACAACAACTGTTGGCAAATAACTGTGAAAGGAATGCACAAACAAGAACAAAACACTTGTGAGTTGAAATCGGAATAATCGGAATATTGCAATACGTATACGCCCCGTGTGTCGCCCTCATTTAAATCATTTTGTTATGATAGGTTATGTGAGTTGACCAGATCAGAAACAGAAACGGAAACCGAAACAGAAACTGAAGATGATCGTATTCATATATCAATGCCACTTGCCACTTCACTGCACTTGGCCCTGTTAGTACGATTGTTCGCAACTAAGCTTTCTTTTGAGTTCTTCCCATTTTGGAGAGAGATATTCATCTGGCTTTGCTTTATTGAGTCATCAGTTTTGCATTTAATTAATTGAAACTGGTTGCCAAAGCTTTGAACTCTGTTATTTAGGCTGAAATGCAAATTGAACAATGAGTCGAACTAAGAATTATTGTTTAAGCTTAACTTCAAACTGAACCAACAAAATTCGTTTCCCCTTCTCTCTCTCCCACTCTCTGTCTTTGCTGTATCTCTATCTTTATCTGTATCTGTGTGTGTGTGTGTGTGTGTGTTTGTATTTGTATTTGTAACCTGCCGCACCGGTTTCGGTTTATGTTTTAGCCATCATCATCATCATCATCATCGGCTTCATCATCATCATCCATTACTTATACGTGTATTTCTATTTCTCTTTTAATTTTCTCTCGCGCGCGCATAGTTGTTGTTGTTGTTGTTGCTGCTGCGACTTGTTGCTGCCTCTTTATTTATTTTTTAACCAGTTTCTTTGCTTTGCTGCAACCTGAGCGCGAATGAGCCATAAATAACAACAATCACAACAACAACAACAACAACAACAGCAACAACGGCTGCTGTCCCGGTTTCCAGGAAGCAAATGTCCGTCCGTCCGTCCCAATTGTCGTTGTCTGCGTCTGCAATTCGCGTGCAAAGCCGCTGCCTCTTTGAGATTATGCAACTTTTGGTTTTTCATATCTTTTCTTTTTTTTTTTTTCTTAATATTTTTCAAAATTTAATAAACCACAACGCGTTGGCGTCGCTTCCTTGATGTGGCCACAACCACAAACAGCGACAGCGACAGCAAAAGAGATAGAGATAGTGACAGAGACAGAGACAGTTGCAAGTTGCGCCCACAAAGCAAATTCCATTGTGTCTTAGGCTGTCGACTTAAGTCTTAATCCGTTCACTGTGGAATTCTGCGCATCTAATCAAAATCTAAGTACTAAGTTCCGTCGCTTTCCCCTTTTTCCCGGTTTAGGCCAAGTGCATTCCATACACACTTGGCCAAAGAAACATTTGCCTGCATTCACATTCAACTTTAACGGGGAGACGTCGACAGGTCTGTGATATCAGAGCAAACAATTGCCATGTGTTTATTTGCACCGAGGCACTTTAGAGTACCCCCAATTCTCTCCCACTCTTCCACTCACCACTTCCCACTCCCCACTCTCCTCTCACTTCGCCAGAAACAAGCTCAGGGAATCCCCAGACGAAAACAGAACACAAATACAAAACAAATTTGAGTTACCTTCTGTGGAATTATTGCATTGTGCCAAATCTGCCGAATCAGTTGAATATACAAGACTTTACAAGTGTGTAGGTGTATATATATTTACTGTTAACCTTGACCAGCAGCAACAACAACAGATTGACTAAAGATGCAGCTACAGAAATAAATATGTATAAAAAAGTGTTTTTTTTTTCTTTTAATAAAATAAATTCATTTTTTAAAGGTCAGTTACGATAAGAATTTATAGACAAAGTGCAGGTGTTGTTTTAATATTTATGGTCTAGCCTATATATTGTGTGTATAGACCTTATCAGACAAATATGTTTTATATCCCAGTTTATATCGAGAACTGTTAAAGTCTTTTCAAAGTGAGGACAATTCAACAAGTATTTAGTGGCCAGAAAGTATCTCTATTTATATAATGAAAAGCCAGACATGAGTTCAACTCAAGACCCAGACGCTTGACTGATATATAGACTGACAGAGAAAGCCACATAGAGAGAGTGAGGGAGAGGGAGAGAGAGGAAGGGAAAAAGAAAGGGCGACAGACAGACTCAGAGTAAGTGTAAAAAAATTATTGCAGCAAATATTTAGTCAAGTGGAGAATGGCGAATGGAGCAGGAGAAGGGTTGCTTAGGCTAGTTCAGCCTTTAACAGATACCAACCCCCTTTCCCTTCCCCTTCCCCTGTTCCATTTTATTGTCAGGGAGATAAGATAAAAAAGGCAACGGCGCCAGCAGCCTGGCAAAGCGCCAAAACAACAAATATGGCAATGAAAATGTGTCGCAAACGAGAAGTCAACAGCCCAGTGAGAGATTCAAGATGCAACTGAGTGTTCCTTCCAATGTCCAACCAAATAAAATACGCCATTGTCATTGCAGATGCCCCAAGGAGATGATTGACTAAAAAGTGACTAAAAAGTGACTCGATATCACGACGTTGTTCGAGATGCACGAACTGTTTACAAAAGTGCTCGCCAAGCGAGATTTGTCCCGTGCCGGAGATCTGTTCTCGGTCCCCGATGCGGACATTGTCAATGACATCACAGAGGTGGTAAGTACAAATAAATCGATTGTTAAATTTAATTCCTTTACTCTTACAAGGAGTTTGAATCTAAGCACTGTTTTTCAGATAAAGAAAATAAAGATCAAGACAGTTTTGCACTGAATATTAAAAAAAAAAGATCCAAATAAACAATTAAAATCAATAAAGAAAAGTTGTCTTCGGCACGGCTTATTCTTAAGAAAGTCTTAACATAAAATAACTTTTTAATTATGTTAAAATATCTTTAAAAACATAAAGATTTTCATACAAAAATTAAGTTTTTAAAATATAGTTCTTATGTCAGCTAGTCTATTTTTATTAAATTTAATCAGAATGTATATTATAAACTGGTTAGATTGGTTGAGAAATCTTAAGAATATCAGACCTAAAAGGTCGTCTTGATCATTTGTTTAATACTACAAAAATTATGATATCTTTTGAAAGAGTATATAAATATGTTATAGCATTAAATAAAATAATGAATTCCTTGGGTGAATTCTTTTTTAAAGTAATCTTGAAACTTAGTAAAAGTTTCAGTCAAAATTGTAATTCCTATCTTAAATTTGTATGTCAAAAATCTAATTTTTTCCTAAAAAGCTTTTCACTAAGTCAACAATTTCCATTTATTCCTTAGCTGTCTGAAATCAATCCAATAATCTCCCATGCGGATTACGTGAAAAACAACAATGATCAGAGCGTGGTGGAGATCTGTGTCACCCGAGTGCTCTCCTGCATCCGGGAGACGCGCAGTGCGGAGCGTTATTGTGCTGCCTTGGTGGATCTGCTGAAGACTTGTCTGCTGTGGAATCTTCAACCGGTGGCTGCCACCAAGGAGGAGCCGCCGCACGCCAAGATTGCCGCCGATATAATCTCTAGCATATTTTTAGTAAGTTGAATTTGAAAATCTCTTTCCTTCGCTCTTAATCTTCTTCTTTTTTCAACTCTCTCTTAGAACTATGACAAGAAAGAACTGATGAAAATAGCGCTGCCCATTGCCGTGCAATTTCTGCCCAAGGGCAACAAGGAGCTGTCCAGGAATCTGGCTAGTTATCTTTCACTGGCCGCCATTGATTATGCCTATCTCTTGATAGATATTATGGATCCCATTATGGATTCCATACTGGCCGGCAACTATGGATTGCTTCGTGTGCTCTCCCAGGTCTACGAGGTCTCTCCGGAGACGGTGACACCGCATGCTCCACTGCTGATTCCCCTGCTGCCACAGTGCGATGCCCAGGAGAGAATGGCCGTCTTCCAACTCTATCTGCTCATCGTGCAGAAGTCGCCGGCGGTGCTGGAGTCCTGTGTGCCTCAGCTGTGTGGTTTTCTGCAGGACAGCGACACCTCCAACATCACCATGCAGATCCTGCTGAAGCTGGCGCAGCATGCTCCACATCTGCTGGTGGATCACTTCGAGCAAGTGCGTCTGGCAGCTAAGACAAATCCGAGTACGGTCACACTCTGTGCCCAGATCTTGACCACATCGGGAATTGGCAGCAAGGAGACGGCTCAGCAGGCTCTGGACTTTGTGCTGGAACATCTGCCGGCACAGGCGCTGCTGCAGCAGGAGGCGACCAGGTTGTGCTCCGCCTACCCGGTGCTCTTCACGGACAAGGTGCTCGCCTGTGTGCGGCAAAAGAATGCGGCACTGAGTTCCCAGCACGATGTGGGCAACAAAATCTCGGGAGGCGTCACCATTGTCAGCTTGAACAGCTCCAGTCCGCCGATTAAACCAGCTCCCTCCGCCTCCGCCACGCCCGCCAGCAGCAGCAGCAATATTCTCCAGCCGCCGAGCAGTGCTATCAATGCCATGGCCACGCCCACTTCCAATGCTGCACCCGCTCCCATTGCCACCTCCACACCAGCAGCGCCACCGCCCGTTGCCACGCCCACGCCGACACCGACGCCTCCACACACGGGCTACACGCGGCGGGTGAAGCTGGGGGATTCCCGCAGCACTGGACGACTGCATCCGGCGAGCAACACCCACAGAAGCGTCACACGACTCAATGTGGCCAGTGGATCGGTCGGAGGACTCCACAAGAGCATGACGCGCTTGAGCAACTCACAAATCAATCAACAGCCCGGCGGAAATTCCAATGGCAATGTTGTAGTCCAAACGGGTGCCACGCCCAAGACACCAACAACTCCTAGTAATCCACCCGTGACCCCGGTGCCTCCCTTGAGCAACGATGTCATCATCACGGGACACAACAAACATGGCATTCCTGTGACTTCAGGCGGTGTCACTGTCACCACGTCACCCTCGAAGGTGCGTCCACACTCCCAAGGTCCCTCGACGCTGCTCAACTCCAGCACGGTGCTGATGAAGTACAGCACGGATGCACTGAATCAATCCGTGGGCTCCATTTCCATACCGCAATCAGCAGGCGCTGCTTCAACGGCAGCTCAGCAATCCCAGAACGCCGTCTCCGTGCATCATGCATCGCCTGCGCTGCCCCAATCCTCCAGCAATGGCAATGCCAAATCCATCACGAAGCTGCCCATCAATGGAAATGTGAGTTAAAGTAATATAGAATCTGGGAAATTTTAAATTTCCTTTGAGAATAGGCTTAAATGGGAGCTACAACTTATTGACGAAGTAAATTAAAAAGAGAAGAAGATGATTCCGTTTCTATAAAGTATACTCAATATAATCTTGTTCAGTAGATTTATCGCTGTCCATTTGTCAGTGGTGCTGAGAGCTAGACACTTCAAATTTGAGCTAAAGGTTCCTATAAATCAGATAAAGATCAAGTTTACTTTTCATGTTAAACCAATTTTTAAAATTAATGGTTTTATTTTATTATTTATTTTAAAGTTAAAACTTTGAGCTTTGGTATTTATATAGTATACTATTTTTACTATAAATTCTGAAAATTTCATAACGATCTGATAATAAACACAGAAGTTATGTTAGTTTTAAATGGGTGTAAATGGGTGCAGATAAGGGTTACAGTATCTTAGGACTGTCTGCAGAGTATCTCGCTGTTCTGTACTCTTACTAAATAGTTGTAACTTTCTCTCTCTCTATGTCTCTTCTTCCTCTGCAGAGCGAGGTGATTGTCTCGGGTCCAACGACCACCACAAATGTGGCTCCACGTCGCAGTGATAACACGAGTCGTACGCTGCTCAATGCCAACAGCGTGATGGATCAGCGCATGAGCACCTTTGAGCCATATCAGATAATGCGTGATCCCGTCCAGCAATTCTGCGAGAAGAACTTTGTCTCCATCAAGTCGTATATGGATGAGGTATCACAGCACTTGCCACCGCCCACAAGGTGTAGTATTGAGGGTAAGTCGTGCTCTCTCCAAGTTCTCGCTCTCTTCTCTAACTCTTTGAACACTCTACAACACACACACTCAATCCTTACACACACACATACACATACACATCACACAGTTTCTAATGAATTTGCAGAGCGTCGCAAGAAGGTGGCCAAATTGCATTTCGCCTGTCAGATACGTGGACCTCATTGTCTCTACTCCAAGACTTGCTTCACGATGCGCACACGTAATCCCAAGACCTGGATTCACATGATCTTCTTAGACTTTCAAGTGCGGCACTTTGTAAGTGGTTACTCCGAGTCTAAAGATAGTTTGACCAACAATTTGAAATTGTTCCTCCTTTAGGTCAAGGAGAAATGTGTGCTTAGCACACGTGAGCCGGGCATCAGTAATCTGAAGAATATCTGGCAGATACTCAAGTGCGAGAATCGCAGCTTTACCGAACTGGTCACCAGTCAGTTTCCCCAGGTCAAGGTACAGTTTTTCTCCCAACTTTAATTAATGTCTTAGTAATTTATTAAATATGTATCTTTAGGACCGTGAGATACTTGTGAATGAGCTGCGTCACTCGGGTTTTCTCGATGTATTTGAAGTGTCCAAGACGAACAAGTCGAATCCGAATTGCAATGAGCTGGAGTATCAATGGGGCTGCTTTCTGTGCAATCATCCGGACAAGGCGGTTGGTTTTCTCAATGGCAGCAATCAGCCCATGATCGAGGGTCAGCTCAAGGAGAAGAAGGGCAAGTGGCGACTCTTTAGGCGCTGGCGCACACGCTACTTTACGCTCTCTGGCGCACATTTGTCCTGCAAGGGATCTGTAAGTAGTTATAGCCAATTTAAACTTAATAACAAGTTGACTTATTCAGTCTACATTGCGTATTTATTTATTTAACCACAATGAGCGAACTAATTTCACCATCATGCATGAATATGTCACCTTGTTAATAATTCACCACGATTTTGACCATAATTATCGACTTATCGATCTTCTCTGATCGATTACAGAGCGGCGGCGAGAGCATCGATGTGAATCAAATACGCTCCGTGAAGGTTTCACGTGGCGCACGCAACATACCCAAGGCATTTGAGATTTTCACGGCCGATCAGACACTAATACTCAAGCCCAAGGATGGCAAGAACGCTGAGGAGTGGGTGCAGTGCCTCAGCATTGTGGTTGCCCATTCGCAGGCTCGCGATAATCCCACAGTCAAGACAAATAGTTTGCCCGCTCGCAGCATTGGCAGCAGCAAGCCCTCGTTTTAGGCAAGCGATCCAGCCCTGAACCAGCATCGGAACCAGCAACTGAACCTGAACCTACATTGTGAGATTATTTGTAATTGTAAAGACCAACAACACACACACACAAAAGACAAAAGCGGCGGCCGCAAAATACATACATACATAAAGCTGTCCATATATATACATATGCTTATACATATATTTATACATATTATATAATTATGCATACATATATGCGCCTACTTATAGACTTACCATTTCAAGGGATTTTTCAAAAATTGCGCGAAATTGTTTTTTACTACTTTAGTTGATTTTTTACATTTAGTTTATGCCTATTTATTATACGTGTATTATACAAACAACTTGCTATCAAGTCAAAAAACAAATGGTATTTTAATCGTATTTATATATAGTTCTATAAATTCAGATAGCCACGCCCAGTGCCTAAGTTGCCTCTGGCTCACTGCTTGCAATACAATAATAATACTATATTCAAAACGCATAAAAGCGTTGCAGTCAGCTTTACAAATTGCCGCCTAAGAGTATGCAACGTATAATTTGAATATTGTTGCTCAAGCCTTTTATTTTGCCGCCTGACGGTATGCAACAGAATATTGGCAATTAATCGCACATAACTATTAATATCAATACATCCTGAAAGTATGCAACATAATTAGTTTAAAATAGGCATTCTGCCAGAAACGTTAAGATTTTGATTACCAAATTTGACTTTGCAACAATTTTGAATAGATTTTTAGACTGCTATCAATTAAATAATTTTGTCTAATTTTAAACCTGTAGACTTGTAATGCATTCATAAATTATGCAACGTAAATTTATAGCTAGGAGCATTCTGGAGCACCATAATGCTAAGATTTTGATTATAAAATTTGACCTTTGAAAGAAATTTAAATAGATTTTGTTTGGCCGCTAGCAAATGAATGTGCTTGTCTAATTTTAGCCTTCTTTTTCGATTAGAATTGGACGCAAACATTTGTAACTAACTACGTTAAGTTAAACAACTTTTAAGTACTAATAGTTAACTAGATAATAAACAACAATTTGACACCATTCAAGGCCTTGATGTGGGCACATCCGCTTCATTTGCATTGAGATCTCGTTGCTCCGTGTTGACGGAGTTGGAGTTGGCGTTGTCCAACAGTTGTGTCCAGTTGGCATTTAGACGCACTATTTCCATATCCTTACGCAGCTGCTGCAATGGCGTATGCTGCTCCAAGCTCTGACAGTCGTCCAGGACACGTGAGACATGCTCCAATTGGTTGGCATAGATGCGCAGACGCTCCACATTATTGTTGTCCGGCTGAGGAAGAGTATTCACCTAACCAGAAGTTGCATTAGTAAGGGAAGTGGTTGGCAATTTAAAAAATCTCACCGTCTGCTGTGTGATAGATGTCAAATAGCTGCTGACACGGACATCCTGCAGCTGTCCGCCGGAATGCCACATCTTCAGTAGATTCAAAATGCCCAGGACATCGCCCTGTTCCGGCTCCTGGATGGGTGACAGCAGCTGCATGGGCGGAAACTCTGTGGTGGGCGACAGCTTCTTATAGCTGCTGCATAAAGTGCTCAGCGTGCAGATGTCCTCATTGAGACGCTGCCAGGCATAGGCGGAGGCGGAGGTGGTGGCATAGGCAAGTTATGATAATTATGGTGATTACGAGTAGATGGCAATATTAGTTAACGGATTTCATTTCAAACGAAAGAGTGCGCTTTTGAACTTGATTTGTGACTGTCCATTGATGAATTCGAATGTGGTTTACAAATCGTTGGCATGAGAAACAAAGTACAAGGAAATTATAGATGACAAGATCATGGATCATAATGTTGATGATAAACAAAACATAATGTTTATAAAATAGGCCAAAAGTTCATTTTATTCTAATCAAATAATACGTGTAATTGTATGACTAAAGATACGATTAACATAAGATAAGATAAGATAAGATAAGGTCAGCTGCAATCGCTTGTGTGTGTGTGTGTGTGTGTTTAAACATATGAAAATATATCTGGCGACTAAACAATAACGATATATAGAAATGTCTTCGAAGGGTGCGCAACACAACAAAAAGTCCAAAGAGTAAACCAAACGTGGCTAAAACCTTACGTCGATTTCGTTGCGATGTCGCTGCATTTCAGCCTTGGCGCCACCTAAATCGCTGCCCTTGATCATCAGCTCCTGTGTGGCATCCATGAGCTCATCCTGCAGCTTTAGATTGACATCCTCCAAGTCTTTTAGCTTCTCCAGCATATCCTCCTTATGCTGTTGTAGTTTGTTTCTGCAGAGGGGAATTATTAAAACATTTATTATTTATACATTTCAAACTCAAGTTCGACTTACTTGTCCACGATCAGTTGCTGAATACAATTATCGTTGTCCAGCTGCACAAGACGCAGAACCTTGAGCAATTTGGTGACCAGTGTGTCCACCTCAATGACCTGATCGACAACAGCCTGAGCTGTGCTGTACTCCATCAATGAGGGCAGATCCGCAAGGGAATCATGGCAACTTAGCTCCTCCGTGTTGCATTGATCGCGATTGCTAAATTGACAAGAAAGCAAAGATTAGATAAGGCTTGCTGTCAATTGGAAAATAATACTCACTTCATGGGCAGCACACTGAGCTTATGTACGTGCAGTTCCATCTGCTGGCGATTGGTGATGGCCTGTGACAATTGCTGCAGTGAATCATCAGCATTGACAGTCACCTGATGCTGGCTGCACTGACTGCTGATCAGCTCCGTGGGCAGCTCGATTTGCGAGATCATGCCCGTGCAGGAGGAGACCATGTTGTGGGAGTGCGAATCCGGATGCACTACATCCTCCAGCACATTGTCCATCATGAGCAGACAAGGCTGAAATGATTAATTGTTTAAAATATGATTCATCTATAAGTCTATTCGTGCTCACCTCTGTTTCCGAGTCCAGCATCTCTGTGGAATCGGAATCATCGCCGCCATTGCCATTGAGATTGGTTTGCTCGTTGTTGTGCAGTGTTCCTGGCATGGCATAGCCTACAGCTGCAGCTGATCCTTGACCCTGTCGCTTGCGCTGCGACAGACGCTTTCCCGAGTGGGTCGTGGCCTGGCGTATGGCACCAATGACGGCGGCTATGAAGGATTGATTGCGTTGCGGCGACAACGAACCGTCGCTGGTGAGGACCAACGTGTGTAGAGCATCGCCAGCAGCTGCAGGACTCAGGGGCAAGTCCAAGCCGTTCGGCTTAAGGCCATTCTGGGCGTGCTCCGTCTCCACAGCCAGGGATTCCGCCTGGAAGCGTATGTCCTGTGAAAGAAAATTTAGTTAATATTTCTGTAATAAGCTGAAAAAGTTTAGACTCACCTCCAGATCCTGCTCGGAAATGCTGTAGGAGCACACCAGCTGCTCCACGAGACTGTCCAGACGCGCATGGAGTCCGGACAGAGCTGTGGATGCTCCTGCGACCGCTGCATTCTGTTGATGTATCAACTCCCGGGATTTGTTCTCCAATGCGGCGTATTTCGTTTGCAGCAGACGATTCTCCTGACGTCGCTGCTCGTTAAGACGCACAAGATGACGACACTCATCCCGCAACACCTTGGCCTCCTCCTCGCGATTGGCCAGCTGTGCCTTGGCCGCCTGATACTCCGTCTCCAGTTCCCGCAGCGCATCGCATTGGGCAGCCTTCTCATGCTGCAGGAAATCCTGCAGCTCACTCGACTCCTGCTCAATGGCGGCCTTCTCCTGGAGCAGCAGCTGTTGTGTGGCCAGCGAGCGTTGCATCTCCAGATTCAAAGCATGGCACACTGCCTTCAGTTGTCGAATCTGCTGCTGGCGCTCGAACAGCTCGTGGCCACTCATCTGGATCTGTGACTCCAGCATGAGCAGACTGTCGTGACCGCTGCCATCGCCGCTATCCTCGGACGTGGGTGTGCCCGCATTGGCGCTGACCACGCGTGCCAATCCCAACATGCTCATGACCCGCTCCGTATTCAGATGCAACTCCTGCTGCATGGCCAGTTTCTCCTCCCGCTCGCGCTGCAACTTGCCACTCAGTTGACGCACCTCCTGACGCAGTTGCTCCAGCTCATGATCCCGCTGATCCGGCTCCGCTTGTGTGCTCTGATCCTGCTGCTCCACGGCGTCCAAGGCACGCGTTTGCAGCACGCCACCACCAAGCACCTGCTCCAGATCCTCGCTGGTCAGTGCTGTTTGCACCGCCGTCTCATGGTAGATGCGTGTCCTGGGCACTGACAACTGTTGTTGCGGACGACGCAACGAGTTCACCTTGGCGGTGGCAGTGGTTGCAGGTGGCGCCAGAGTTCTCCGACTCGTGGGCATCAGCATCACCGATGACGTCATTCTGGCATCCACCACAGCCGCCCGACTGATCGAATTACTGCGCGACAAACGCCCCACGCTCAGATCCTCCACAGACTGTTGCTTGCGGCGACGTGGCAAGGTGCCACCTGTGGCAAAAAGGGAAGAAACTTGATTACAACTCAGGCGGTAACAGAAATTTTGGCCAAACTTTAAACCTGCATAACTTTGGTAAAACTAAATCGATTTTCAAGCGGAATGCCATTCTTAACCGTATTTGACCTCTTTATTGATTCTGCATTAAAATTTTAACTATCTAGAAAATTCCATTTTTTTGGTCATCACTGTCATATTTTTCCAAACCCTTGACACTATATCAAAAACTTCAAACTCTCATAACTTTGCCAAAACTTAACCGATTTTCATGCGGAATACCATTTTGATCATTATTAAGCCTGTATATTAATTCTGCATCAAAATATTATTTATTTAGAAAATTCTATTTTTTGGTCATCACTGTCATATTTTTCCATACCTTTCCCTTGACACTATATCAAAAACTTCAAACTCTCATAACTTTGCCAAAACTTAACCGATTTTCATGCGGAATACCATTTTGATCATTATTTGGCCTCTATATTGATTCTGCATCAAAATATTAATTATTTAGAAAATTTAATTTTTGGGTCATCACTGTCATATTTTTCCATACCTTCCCCTTAACACTTTATCAAAAACTTCAAACTGTCATAACTTTGCCAAAACTTAACCGATTTTCATGCGGAATACCATTTTGATCATTATTTGGCCTCTATATTGGTTCTGCATCAAAATAATAATTTCTTAGAAAATTCAAATTTTTTGTCGTTACTGTCATATTTTTCCATACCTACCCCTTGACACTTTATCAAAAACTTCAATCTGTCATAACTTTGCCAAAACTTAACCGATTTTCATGCGGAATACCATTTTGATCATTATTTGGCCTCTATATTGGTTCTGCATCAAAATAACAATTTGTTAGAAAATTCAAATTTTGGGTCATCACTGTCATATTTTTCCATACCTACCCCTTGACACTTTATCAAAAACTTCAATCTGTCATAACTTTGCCAAAACTTAACCGATTTTCATGCGGAATACCATTTTGATCATTATTTGGCCTGTATATTGATTCTGCATCAAAATTTTATTCATTTAGAAAATTCGATTTTTTGTCATCGCTGTCATATTTTTCCATACCTACCCCTTGACACTTTTGAAAAACTTTAAGCTGTCATAACTTTTTCAAAACTCAACCAATTTTCAAACGAAATGTCATTTTGATCATTATTTGGTCTCTTAATTGATTCTGCGTATAAATATTATTAACTTTAACAAAAATTTTATTTTCGAATTTTTTCGACAAAATCATGTACTCCCCCCTTTGACTTTTTTAAAAAAAAATATTTATTTTTTTTTAGATTTTAAGTCACTTTTAATCAATTCCAGGTGCCCTAATTTGTTATTCCCATTTTTTTTTAGAAAGTATTTCTATAGGGAGTGAGGATTAGCAGTAGATGAAGCTTACCTGGCGCTGGACTGCCCCGCATCCGATTGGCCATCACGTCCGGCGTCACGGACATGCCACGACGTGCTCCGGCTGATCCACGATTGGCTGGCCAGCGTCCGTCGTCGGAGGGTGTGCCAGGGGTGCGTGCTCGACTCAGGGATGGAGTGCGTTGCACTTGGGCGAGTCGCTGCACGGATTGTGCACGATTCAAGGCGCTGGGCAGCGTGTCTGGCTTCTGGGGGCGTGGTGTCCTCATCGGCGTGGGCGTGGCCGCGTTTGTTGGCACCCGAAAGGAGCTGGAATTGGAGATACGTGGTTTCTCTCTGCCCGGCGTGGTGGGCGTGCCATTTCTGGGCAAACTGGCGGCACGCTTTAAATTGGCCACACGACCACGCAGCTGCTCCTGCGTCTTGACTGGAGACTGGGATTGGGATGGACAAGGCTCCGGCTCGAACATGGCCACCTTTTTCTTGACACTGCCATTTGCACGTCTTGGAGGCGTCGTCTTCTGGGAGCACTCGCTGCCCTGCTCGCTGGGGGAGACGCCGCCGATGAGCTGCAGCTCACAGCTGTCGTAGATCTCCTCGAGTCCATTGCTGCTGGTGTAGCCGCCGCTGGTGCTGCTCAAGCCACGCTGCAAGGTGACCCGGGACATGCAACAGCTGCTGGGCACATCCAAGCCACTGTCACTGCCATCGCAATTGCTCTGTATCGTTGTGGAGCTGACAACCGTCAAGGATTCCACATCGTTCAACTCCAGACTTCTGGCCAGGCACAGCGACAACTGCTGCTCTGTCTCCAACTGTTGCTGTGGATCCTCCATCTCGAAGAGCGTGCCCGACATGGCAGCTCACTGGCTAAAGAAAGAGACAAAGAGAAAGAGAAAGAGAGAGCATTTAGTGCGAGTGATTCACATTCAGGCGACCCAAATTTGTTGCATGCGCGTATTTTTGGTATTGTGGCATTTCGGTTGCATCCCCTTCCATTATTTGCGGTTGCCCCCAAAAAAAAAAATACTATGGGGAAAGGCTACAGACGAGTGTCCCCGACTGTAAAGGACTCTGTGTTAAAATAATAGTATTGCTACCATTTTTAAAATGCTAATGAGGCAATTCTGATATTCCGAAAGCTTATAACAGGATTATAACCGGATTAAACTAACATACCTATCACATATATCAAAACTCTAGACATGTATTTGTATATTTGCGGAGTAAAAGGCACCTTGACCCAACTGTTTCTGCTAAGGATATTAAATAACGACCTATATACCAAGTTTAGTGCCTCTAGCTCTTATGGTCTCCAAGATCTAGGAGTTCATACAGACGGACAAGACTTGTAGTCTTGGTTTCTGATGCAGATCAAGACTATATACATATATATTCTATTTGTGAACGACAAACCCAAAAGACCCTTTGTATTTCTTAAGTACAGAGTCTAGAAAACAAGTTGCACACACGCCAACGACCTTTTGGCAAACGGGGGAATGCCACATGCCGCAAGCTGCATGCCACACATCTCGTCTCCCCATCATCCTCAGCCCCATCACCATCCTCAGCCACATCCACATCCAGATCTCAGGCTGCCTTTTTGCGGTCAAGTTTGTCGAGAATTCGTGTGTGTCCACTTGCCACTTGCCACATGCCACATAACGTATCTGGACAGCTGCCTCTTGTGGGCCAGGCTCCTTGATTGACTTAAACTAGTTCACACCTGACATGCGAAGCAACTGGGACAACAATCTGACTGCATAAGTTATGAGCACAACTTGTTCATTGTTCGTGCTGTCGTCAAATCTGTTGCAGCCTCTTGTGGCTGCCACATTGACCCCACTCTCAAATACTTGCACCTCTTCTTCTCTACGATTCTTTTTTTTTTTTTGGCACCTTTCAAGTTTCTAATGCCAATTGCAATTCGCATTCACAGTCGCATTGTTAAAGTTATTGTTATAGCTATTTCAACTAGGGCATCATCATCTGTTGTGGAATATTTATGACTGTTGCATGTGGCATTACAACCTTGCCACAATGCACTCAAACCGCTCGAATTATTATTATCTCCAGTTAAATCTCTGACTCCTCTGACAACTCATCAGGTTGGCCACCTTTTGAAGTGACCCAAATAACTTGGTCATAACTAACTAATTAGCTGGAAGCCTTCACTGTGACTTTTTCGAAAATGAATCACTAAAAAGCAACTAAAATTTGGCCACCCTACAGATATTCATGGAAAGATATAATATATAATACTTTCAGGAATTATATGCAAATCTTTTCAAATTCATTTAAAATTATAAAGAATTTTTATTTTTAAAGCTAACATTCAATTTAAGTGAATTACAAGTTTATGTAGCACTTTTCTAAAACATGGTAACCCTTAAATTAAAAAAAAATGTAATTATCTATAGCTAAATTTTTTGTATTTTTATAAATAAAATTTTAATAACTTAAAGAATCGACGTAACGTAAAATTGTTGGTTACCATAAAAATTAAAATTTAAAATTAGTTATGTTGAATAATTACTAAAAGCTAGTCACTTAATAATTTGTAAACAAGTTTTAGTTGAATGGCTAGTTTTTACCAGCTGTTCTTCATCCAGATTAGCTTTTATTCAACAAAAAATAAAAAATACTTGACATTTTTTAAATATACTCAAATCTTTTGAAATAAAAATTCTCTAGCTAGAACTATTTTAAGACTGTATTTAATTCCAAATTAAAGAGAACTCAGATAATTTATTAAGAAAGGCTTGAAATTTAAATCAAGATATGTTTAGTTGAAATATAAAGCTAAGTTAATAGTAAATTGAATAAATTGCAAAGTGTTTTTTTAACGAAGTATTTGTACAAGCTCATTTATACAAAGTTCCATAACAAACGGATGTAAAAAGCAAAAAAAAAAACTCTAATTGATTTATTTGCTGATTTAATTAGAGCCAAAGAGTGAATTTCTAATAGAGCCAATAATTCTACCACAAATTGTATACATATGGCAAAAGCGGATGAGGCAGACCCTCCTGTTCCTGTTCCTGCTCAAATCCATTTTTAATTTATTATTGGTTCAAGACAAAAGTGAAGTAAATAAATAAATATGTGTGTGTAACCATATGCTAGACTTGAATTGTTTAGTAAGGGTATTCCAGGGTCGTAGGCAGTACGGCAGCTGTCTAAGTAAGTATACATTTTTTATTGGTAGTGTTATTGTTACTGTTTTGTTAGCTTCATGGCACGCATCATTAGTGTCTGGTTTGTTATGCGATCTCACAGAGAGATTTTGGCCAAATTTGGCCCAAAACGATTTCATCATCAGCAAAAAGCTGAAAAGGGAAGACATGGCCATAATGAAGTTGCTCCAGTTTTCAGTTAATTGGAATTTCATTTGAAGCTAATTGCAGTTGTTGTTGGTTGAGTTGTTTTCTATAGTTATTTTTTGGGCGTGGATGCAACAATAGTTGTGAATAGTTGTGAATAGTTGCCAGTTAACCAGTTATAACCAGTTTCCAGTTTTTTTGCACAGACAAGATCCTGTCAAACGACCTTGGCTAGAACATGTTAAAGGCTCTATTCTGGTTTTTCACAAAAGAGGTCTTTAAGCTCGTTTGTGCCATGTGTTTGATGAAGTGCTGCCCAAGAGAGCAGACGGAGGCTTGCAAAGGTCTAATGAAGGGCACTTGAAGCCCAACGAGGAGGCAGAGGAGGAAGGCAAAGAAGATGAAGAAGACACTCGAGTGTCGCACAAGGCGGCGACTTTTGTGCCCCCAGCGAGGCGTGGCGATAGCAAGCGAAGCAAGAAAAGCGAAACAATTTCCAAAGACACACACACACGCACACACAGAGAGACACAGATACAGATACAGCAAAAGTATCTTGTATCTTATGGATGCAGACGGCAAGGCAACCTACAATCGAGCCCTTCTCGGCTGCAGCTAAAGTTGAAAATAAAGTTGTCTCTGGCCATGACAATGAAAGATTGAGATGTTATTTATTTTTTTTTGCTGTCTCGCAAACTCGTTTCAATCGACATTATCGAGGTCTGTCCATCACTCGAATGGAGTTGAAAGAAGACGAAGAAAAAAAAGAAGACTTGGCAAACTTTGCATAAACCGGAACTGAGCTTGAACTCAACAATGTTCCACCCACAAACACTGACTCCAAGAGCAGGTGGCGGGAATGGGAATGGGAATCGACCAACGTTACGTCTCATTAACTTCAATCAATGGTCGGGTTCAACTGACAACTGAGAATGCTTGCCCCCTCGTGTTGCAAGGCAACTAATTCGATTAAGGCGCTTCATAAAAACGGCGACAACATTGCCAAGTTAATTACAGCAACAACAACAACAATAGCTAGCGACAACAACTGCAATTAACATGGTAGAAAAGCGCGTAAATGTGCATAAGAAAAAAGAGTTGCAAACGCTGTGTTCGTCATTAATTTGCAAGTGAGAGAGAGGGGAAAGAGAGAGAAGAGTTGAGAGAGGGCAGTGAGAATCTTTGACAGTTGACAGTTCAAACGCATTGCGGCAAAAGCGATTTGAATTCCCGCTTCCCGAACAGTTCAGCGTCCATTTAATGCAACGCACAATAACAGTGCATCAGATAAAGTAAAAGGTCATTTAGCATTTGGCATGAGAAAATGTATTCAAAAAAAATTACAAAAAAAAAAAACATTTGAAAAATCAGGTTTATAAATCATGAATCGTAAAAAATAACAAACATATCTAAATAAATGTTAAGCTAACCTACAAAATAACTGTGCTTAAGATGCTTAAGATAGTTTTTACACTAAAACAGAGCAATTTAAAGTAGTATAGAATTTTGTTAAAAAATAATGTTCATCACTGCGCAAAAAGTAATTTTTATGTACAAAGAAGCTCACCCTTTTTACTCACAGGGCACAATGCCAATTTTCGTTTCTTTTTTTTATTAATTTATATTTTTATTTAAAATTTTTAGATTAAACTGAATTTTGTTCGTCACAAAATTGGATATCAGAAATTTTGGGGTTAGAAATTGGTTTCGTCACTAGACTTTTACCTCGTGTAGAGGTTTTTTTCGTGGAATATAATACTACTCCCAATAACTTATAATTTCATTTAAAGATTTGTTTAGATATCATATCTTATTAAAAATAAATTTAAAATGCTTATAATAAGAATTAAAAATCAAAATAGTTTTTTTAATTTAAATGATAATAAAATTAGAATAAAAATTGAAAATTTGTATAAATATTACTTTTTATAAAAATTTTTGATTTTTTAATTAAAAAATATGGTTATGACTCTATTATAATTCTTTCTAACCACAGTGTTGCTTATCATTTGTTTATCTCTTCTTTTAAATTTCCTCATCTCCTTTTTAGAGTCACACATTCAGCTGGGAACTTTCAACTCTCATCAATTATTTATGCTTCATTTTTACTATTGCCCATAAAAATGATTGTATAGCCGATCTTTTTATAATATTTTGATGCGATTTCATCGTTTTATTATGTGCCAGAACTACAATACATAATTCTATGCCCATATGTGGCAGGGACTTATCTCTATGAAAGAGGGGAAATACAAACGTTCACTTGCATAAATTTCTCTCTCAGCTTATGATTGTTGCTGTTGCTGTTGTTGTTGTTACTGCTGCTGCAGTTGCATTGAAAACAATTTATTTCCATGCCTCGTATTTATGGCAATTTATTTTGTGCTGTCTAGTGGAGGGGACAGCACTCATCGCCCCCTCTCTTAACCCCTTGCCACCTTCCCACTGCCCGCACTGCCCCCACTTCTCACTCCCTTGGCTGACTGAAAAGCAGGCAACCAATTTATGTGAATTGTGCTTTATCTTGCTCTTCTTTAGAGTCTTCTTCGTTGTTATTGTTGTTTTTTGGGGTAGTTGAATGTAAATGCCGCGGCTATTTTTAATTGATAACGAAAGTCGACTCGCAATTCTCACGCTACGTAATAAAAACAGGTGGACAGCGCAGTCTGAAGTGTGCCACAGTGTGTGGGGGCATGCCACGCCTCTGCTGTTCAGGTTTATTGAACACTCCTCAATGCAACTTCCTGTGGCAGCAACAGCAACAACAACAACGACAACAACCCACGAAACTCAAATGAAGTGAAACATTTTGTGCCGCGAATTACAATTGTGCCCCCAGGCCCGCATTTGATGCAGTGCTTGCCCCCGGCATCCCCTGCCCCCTTATCCGCTCCTACGTTTCAAAGTTATAATGAGTTGCAGTTGCAAGTTGCGCGCCCAGTTCCATCTCTCTCTCTCTCTCATTCTCTTTCTCTCTCTCCCTCTCTCTCGCTGTCTGTCGCAGCAATTGAAAACTGTGCAAAGAGTTTCGACTCGCAATGGGGCACAAACGAGGCGCACTCTTCCGGGTTCTGCTCTCTCTCTCTCTCTCTCTTTCTCTCCTTCTCTCCTTCTCTCTTTTTGGAGTTTTCATTTTTGTGTTGCACCTGCGGACTTAGTGCGCATTATGCCCATAGAACGTCAGCCATGATTTCTAATTTTTAGACTCTAGATTCTGTCCCTTCTCTTCCTCCTTCTCCTCTGCCTGACTCCCCCCTTAGCTCTTTAAATACCCTAGCAGAAAGTATTATAATTTTGTCACAAAGTGTGTAAATCATAAATGGAGTATACATTTATTGAGGCCCAATAACTAACATTTTATAAGTAAAAAGTTTTCCAACAAAAAATGTTGTTAATGCAAAAATATTTTCAAATTAAAAACGCTTCTACTCGTAAACTTCACAAGTAGTACAAATATTATTTATTACTTATAAATACGATACCTGAAATCTTAAAGAAATTTCCTCTACAAATTTTTTATAACATAAAATGTCAAAGAAAAATCTACTTTGTAAAATTTGCTACTGTCTCGATAAAAACTTTGTAGTTTCTTATAATATCTCAACCAAAATCGCAGATCATGTACTTCGTATTGTCTTATAGTATACATCCTAGCCATATTTGGTTTAAATTAAGCCCTTATATTGTACTACTACTATAGGAAAGATCGCTCGAAAATTAGTTGTTAGTTTGAGATATTTTTATTAATCTCACAGATTATGTAACTTTTATTGTCTAATACATCCTAAATTCGAAATCCATAAATCATATATATATATATATATTGTACATATAGTATGGTACAAAAACAAGCAGTCAAAAATGAAATACAGGGCTTTTTAAGTGCATCAAATAGTCGGCTTTCCACAGTTAACACGTCTTTCTTGTTAGTTGTTTTGAATTTAGTATAAACAGGGAAGGAGTGCAGGGGCAGCGACTGGGGCAAGGGTAGGGGCAGAAAAGGAGGGGCTGTACTGGCACCGCCTGATGTTTAATGAATCAAAGAGAACGCAGACGTCGCGGGCCTGGCCAAAAAGAGAGAGGAAGGGGAAGGGGAAGGTACAGGGGACAGGAGACAGGGAAGAGGAAGGGGAAGAGGGAGCTGCCGCATGGCCAGCTGGGGCTGTCACGAACGCGGGTTTGGCTCTGACTATTGGGCAATCACAACAACAATTACAATACCAAAAGCAACAACAACAGCAATTGAACAACAATAACAACAACAAGTAGCAGGAAGAAGCGACCAACTGAATCGCTTCGCTTTTTGAAGTAACTGTCTGGCATTTGTTGTTGTTGTTGTTGTTGTTGTTGCCATAAACTATAAACAATTTTTCGGCGGCTTCTCAGTCAACAACAACAACAACGAAGGCACGCAAAAGTTTCGTTTTGCATCTGTTGAAAGTCGAAGATTGAGCAACTGAAGCAACCCGAAATGAGGGGCAAGAGAACTTGCGTTGAAGTCGCCTCGAGTTGTGGAACTGTGCCACAGATTACACTATGCAACACAGCATATGAATCTAAACACTCCTGACATTTCCCCCTATCAAACAACTGATATATTTAATTAATATAGCAACAACATTCATAGAATAAACATAATTAGTTTTCAATGTTTTGTATAAAAACAAACTTGAGATTTAAAGTTTTTGAAAAACCAAACGAGAGACACTTTTCTTGTCAGAAAAATGTTTCTAAAATTTGACCAAAATTTTTAGTTGTAAAGCTGTCCACTTTATCTATCTCTAATCTTCCATTACCAAATTTCTGTTTAAATACTTAAATTTTAATCTTTTTTGAGCTCGCCTAAAAAAAGTAAACATTCAATTTAAGTAGATAATCTCAGAATAAATTAAGGTTGCTTATAAATAATTACTAGTATTTACAATTGAGTCGACAAGTTAGACAGACAGATAAAAAGTTATTTATGGTTATCTATCTAAATAGTTGTACTAAAAATAAACCTAACATAAATAGTATAAAAACTTTGGCAGCTCTTAAATAATTTCTTATATGATTTATTCAGTTAATCAACAATATATAGTATTTACATACACATATTCTGAAAAAAAAAGCTAAAATAATATATTTCTCAAACATGTTGCACAGTGCTCTGTTTACTTAGCTCTTGTTGTTTTAGAACTAAAATAAAATGAAGAAATGTGCAAAAAGCAGAAAAGCGAAATAATTGTGTTGCTTTAATTTTGTTAAGCTGCTGAGGGCGGATCGTACATTGGCCTGGCTCGGATCATATTGGAATGATGACTGGCAGTTGCCTCGGTTTTTTTTTTATTTATTTTGTTTATTCTTCTAGTTACAACTACAACTATGTCTAACTGTCTGTCTATCTGTCTGTCTGTTTGTCTATCTTGTTTCATTAACAGCTCATTGCAGTGGCAATTACGCCAAGAGCCGAAATTCGAAATTGTTTGTCATATGGCAGAGAAAGTCTTTGGTCCGCTTCATTTTTCTTTTAATGCATGGAAAGAAAAATAAAACTCTTTATGACATAGGCTATATAACGATGTACGACGAGACGTACTTTTCATGTATATATATATTATGTATATATATATGTATATTTATTTGTAAATATACTAACTACATTATCAAGAGTAGCAACAACAGTAATGGGAAGCCCGCTTCACGCTTCGAGGCATTTTAACTCAACTCAACTCTATTTTTTTTTTTATATAATTTTTTGCTGCTGTTTTCAGCGGCATGCGCCACATGACACTCTAGCTAAAGGCGTTTGGGGGGCGTGGCAGTGACACGTCTACAACTGACCATTGACCAGACTTCAAGTCATCATAAAATACAAAATAAAAAAAAAACACAGCAGCAAAGCGCAAATAGAAAAGCATTTTTAGAGGCCAGAATCAAGAAAATAAAACAGTCAACAGTGGAAAAAGAAGTGGAGTGAGGGAAGGGAAAGGGAAGGGGAAGGGGGACTGACGCCATCATGTCTCGCCTGAGAGCCTCGTTCATTGTCAACTTAAATTGTACTCTCAAGAACCTCTATGAAATTCTATGCCAAACATCCTTTTGTTCAACGCAAACTGAGCCACAAAATGGCAACAAAAGAAAAGGGCAGATAACTTGTCCAAGGCTTTTAAAATCGACCAAATTGCTAACCTTGAAATTGGCAATCGAAAATGTAAAGTAAACCACATAAACACACAGTTAATATGTATATAAACAAAGCAAAACGATGACAAGTTTTGCTCTTTTTTCTTGGCTTTTGTTTATGGTTTTTTATTGGTTTGCTCGCTTGATCGAATCGGGGGCAGTGGAAGAAGAGGAAGCGTGTGGAAGTTAAACTGTAGCGAGTTTTAAAACATTTCGCACACTTTGAAACGAGTTTCATTGGCATTTTTATCTCAATTAATTTGCTTGTGATTATTATACAAGCGAGAAAGAGAGTGAAGAGGAAACGGGGAACAACAGGAATCCAATTGAAGTGAGAGTATTTGTGTGCATACAATCGAGGGTAATCGTTCATATAAACACATATATATACACATGTATTCCACTTGTTATCGGCCACGATAACGCAACAGGCCACAGTTCTGAATGCAACCAGAAATTCAGCAAATGGTTGGCAAATTTTGTATTCAGGGCCAACTGATAAGATTCCGTTAATTAGAAACTGAAAATTTGTAACAGATAATTACTTAAAAAACAAATCAACGAACATTTATCGACAAGTGTTCCACTATAATATACATATAAATATATCTTGTATCTTTAAAGTTCAATGAAATGTTAAATTTTCTATAATTAACCAGTAAAAGTGTGACAAGATAAAGTTCTGACAATCTATGCAAATATGTATGTATTTATAAAGATAATTTTAATTATTATTGTTTGATAAAAATAATATCCTACAAAATATTGTATTTGAACTGTTAATATAATTTCGAGGAAAAAGAGCAGATAAGAAGTGTTTGAAAATGCGATTTAGTTTATCGTATTTTAGTCTTTAAAATTTTAAATTACTCTTAACACTTTATGTTTTGGAAAACTTTAATTTTCACAAAATTGTTTAGAAATTTAACTAGCTGACAGCTTATCTGTCTCTCGAAAAGTATGCAATAATTTTATGTCATAAAAAAGTGTCTAAAAAGTAACTGAAATATAATTGAAGCTGCAATTCAACTATATTATTACTATATGGCAGGCATTTGAAAGTAATTAAATGCTATGAAAGTAATTAAACTTGCAGCAACTCTCTAATCTTTGTTCATTTTAAGTTGTTAAGTTGAGTCGCAATCACATGAGATTTTCTCTATCGAATCAAATCACAAACGGCAAACAGATTAATGAAGCTTAATTAACATGTTCCTGAAGTAGCTGCAACTCCAATCAACAGTCCATCCCGCTCTCCCTCCCTCCGTCCACCCGCCCCTTGGTTCCGTAGGCGCCACAAAACGTTGCGGATGCGTAATTAAAACGGTCTGAACATCCGTTCCTCATCATTAGCTTACAAATATGGTGAAAAAGAAAAAAAAAACGTTTGATAACCAGGCCAAACAATGAATGACTGATTGACTGACTGACTGATTGACTGACTGACGTCGAATTGCACTCTTCCTGATTGCAGCCTTTTGTTGCATTTGCTCGCAAATCGATTATCGTTCAAGACATGCAACACGAAATGAGTTTTGACGCTGCATAATGAAGTGTCGTGCAGAAAGTCGCAGTTGGAGTCGGGCAGCTGAAATTGGAGTCGGGGTGTCAAGCAGTCGCCTGACCTTTCAACTAGCCAAAGCCAATCGAAAGAGCCAACTGAAAAGCATTAGGAGCGGCCACAACAACAACAACGAAGACAATGTGACGCCAGCTACAAAACCACTAAACAACTAAAAACTCTCCGCCCACCCATGGACTAAGTTCCAATCAGTGCTGGCAACTCAGCTATTTTCTAGCCAATGCCAACGGCAGAGAAAATTGTAAAATGGCGACTGGTGCGAATTCTAGCTAAGAAATCAAATATCAAAATATTCTATATTATTATTACTTAAGTAAACATATCTTTATTGGATTTTTTAAGCAATAAAAAATGATTTATTGCCTATTTCTGTATCTTTAGCTCTTAAAGTCTCTGAGATTCTGACTTTCACACAAACGGACTGACAGACAGAGAATGCTTTTTATATGTTTTTCCCTGCAGATTTCCTAGTTTTTTCTAGCTATTTTTAATTGTTGTTATGGCTTTTCTTAGGCTCTAAATAGTTGGCAGCACTGGCTGCAATCCCAGTTCCAGTCACTACTGTTCCCAGTCACTGTCTTAGCCTCCCATCATCCTCATATTCAATAACAACTTTCTACCCGCAAAATAAACAACAACAAAAATTGTTACTCACCCACAGAGAGCGCAGTACAAATAACTGTGCCAGCAAAGATACACAGTTGTTGTTGCTGCTGTTGTAGTGTTGTTGTTGATGTTGCCGTTGTTGTTGTTGCTGTTGTGTGTTTGGTTGTTCCTGATGAAAATGTCAGAGGGTCCCCCAAGGCATGCTCGCCTTCTCTTTCACTCCCGCTGCACGCGCTGCAGCTCTCGCTTGTTGATTTTGTTTGTACGGGGGGGAGTACGGGATAAATTCTATTATTGCTCCCCGTGTGTGTGCAAAATCAAAATGGATGGCAATTTGCGTTGTTCGTGGACGGGCGGATTTACAAATTTGCGAATTTGCTTAAATTTTTGTGCAAATTGAATGCACAAATATCACACACGCACACACATACAATGGCTGAGAGAGGTGAAGAGAGCAAAGAGAACTGCCAGGTGAACGTTATGGGATCAGTTAGGCATTGTTGTTGTTCCTGTTGCCGTTTTTGTACCTTCTGACAGCAGCTGCACAGCGGCAACAGCAGCTGTGAAGGACTTTTTGTCTGCGTTTTTGCCTGCTTGTATTTTGGTAATATGTATGTATGTGTAAAGGTCCTCACACAGATACACTCTCACACTAACACTCGCACAGACACACAGAGACGCACAGAAGACGCGTTTTAAACAGCGCGAAAAATCGATGGCTTAAGCAAAACTTTGTTGTCTTTGGCAATTCATTGGCAACTAACTGGCAACAACAGCAGCGAATACTATTTAGATTGGACGGCACATCGATTAATTTGAAAGCGTTGCACTTTTGTTTCGGGTTGTTGAAGCAGCAGGCACGAATTCAAAGGCTTCAAAGCACAAAACCCGTTCATCCAAAACGCCGCGACGGACAGGACAATTTCGAAATGCGCCCACACGGGCCAACAGCAACTACGAAACTGTTTACAGCATTGCTCTCAGCAGCACTGTTAAAGTGGCAAGCTAACAGCATGTTAAGATTACAGAAGCCGGTTAACAGTGTGGCCGTACATAACATACGATGAAATACCACCAAACTGTTATTACTCGATATTTACAAGCAGTGCTGCCCAACGCAAGTAGATACATTTGGAAATGATAAGATTTAAAAACACCAATTTGAATGTGTATTTTTTAGCCATTTATTAGTGTTCGTACGATTTAGTTTCAAACTAGAAGCTACATAAAAAACCCGGGAGAATATCACTCGGAACTCATCAATCAATTGAGATGATGCTTGGGGCCATCAAAATGAATAAGGATTTCAAATAATTGCCGCAAGCTATCGTAGGGATACAAGGGATACTTATAAACAAATATATATATTAATAGTACATAGATAATATGCTCATAATGAATTAGCTGGCTGGCTGGTATGTAAACGCTCGATCGATGAAACGCTCGATCGATAATCATTAATCAATAAGTGATGATCTGTCCTACTGCAGATATAACCTATGATAATCGTTGGCGCCAAAGGCGCAGTTGCATTTGGGGCATTTACGCTGTCGCGTCTCGTAGCGGGTGCGGAGGCAGTCATAGCAGAAGACATGGAAGCACTTGGACAGAACGGCATCCTTGCGCTTCACCTTGCACGAGGGACACGTGAGCGTCTCCTTGTATTCGCGTATCTCCTCGATCATCACCTCATCGATGGTTGTGCCCGACATTTCCATCTTCTTCATGCGTTCCGCCTTCCGCTTGAACTGTGCCAACTCCTCCTGCAGCCGCTTGGTCTTGTAGGCCTCCGCCTCCAGGGAACTGGTCTTCTCGGCGACCACCTGTTGGGCCTCCTTCATTTGCGCATGATACTTCTCCAGATGCAGCTTCAGATCCGCTGCAGATTGCGCCGATTCGATGGCCTTACGCTTGTGCATCTCCATGGCCTGTTGGCGGAGCATCAGCTCCTTCTCAATGGAGGCGACTGTGGCCTGCAGACTGCGCTCCTTCTCCTCCAGCTTGCGCAGCACAATGTGCATGGCATCGATCTGTGTGGTCGCCGTCGCCATTTGATCCTCCAGCACCGTCTTCTCTTCGCGCAACAGCTTATGCAATTGATTCGCCTTGATGCGCTCCGACATCAGCTTGAAATTCGCATCATCCTTCTCGCGCAGCTGTTGGATGAGCCTTGAGTTTTGCTCCTGCATGTCCTCGAATGCTTGACCCGTCACCTCCATCTCATTGAGCAGTGCTTCCTCCTCGTGCGAACCGACAAAGGGACGCGTATAGTTGCCACCGCCAGGACCACCACCACCTGGCGCACCTCCCCACGAGTTCTCGGTGGGCTTGTGATTGGCCACCTGCTTCTGCAGCTCGTATTTCTGCTCCTCCAGTTGCTTAATCTTTCGCAGCGCCTCCTCATCCGCCAGTTTCTTGCGCTCCTCTCGCTTGCTTTCCTGCAGCTTCTTCAGCTGCTGGCGCAACTCCTCAATCTCGGAGCGCAGCTTCTTCTCGGTGGCCATCAACTGCACCTTGTCCCGCTGATCCTTGGAGACGCCTTTGTACATGTCCAGCAATAGTTTCATTTCCTTCTGATCGTTCAGCGCTTTTCTGTGAAATTCAATGGAGAAGTGTTAAGTGGATTACATTAATCCTGACCCATTGCTACCTACTTGAGTTGCGCCTTCAGATCCCGCACCGTTTCGCTTTCCACGGCCTTCACCTCTTTGGCCTTGATGCCATCCTTGGTATCCTTTTCAGTTTTCACGGCATTTGCGGTTCCAGCTGTTGCCGTTGTTGCATTTGACGGACCGGGAGAATCTTTCTTTTCTGAGGGTGCTGCATCGCTGGCACTGATCTTCTCCTGCTTGATGCTGGGATCCTTGACATCTTTGCTGTTGGCCTCCTCCTCAAGCTCATCCTCGGCGGATGCCGAATTCTCCTCCTTGATGGCTACATTCGCATCGCCACTTGTGCTCCCAGCATTTGTTTGGCACGTAGCTCCTCCGGATGAAGCATTGCTAGCATTCTCCTCCTTCACATTGACTCCTGTGGACTCCTGTTTGATCTCGTCGCCCGTCGTGGTCGCCACCGACTGTTGCTGCTGCTTGTTGCCCTCGATCTTGGCCAGCGCATCGTCGAGATCCTTGCGCAGCTTTACATTGTCCGTGGAGATGTCCTTGTACTTGCGCTTATAGCGCTGCACCTCTCCCTTCAGCTGTCCGTTGTGGTTCTGCAGCGAGGTGATCAGATGACGCATCTCCCGGTTGATGGGTGCCGTCTGCTCATTGGCGGCCATGTTCTGCTCGAACTCGATGCGCAATCCTTCGTACTCCTTGCGGATGAGGGCCAAGACATCCTCCATTTGGATCATCTCGCTGCGCACCTTCTTCTGGGCAATGAGCTCCTCGCTCTCCATCACCTCGATCTGACGCAGATGCTGATTCTTGCTGGTCTGCAGCTGGTTACGCGTCTCGTCCAGCATCGTTTTGATCTGCATGGATTCATTGTAGAGCACCGAGAACTGCGACTGCAGACACTTGTACTCTGTCGTCTCCACGATCACCGACTCGGGCAGCTGCCGGATCTGTAGAGATATTATGGTTAAGAAGATCAACACAGGTCAAATCCCAAGCAACTTACATCCATTTTGAGCTTCTCCACTTCCTTGAGCGTCTCGCGATGCGTGGCATGCAATTTGTCCAGCTCCTGTAGCCGATTATTGGCCAGCTCACGATGCTCCTCCAGCTCCTTCTGCAGCTCCTCCAAATGTTGACTATTCACATTGGTTGTGGTGCTGCCTCCGCCGCCGGATCCCACACCTGTGCTGGGCGTCTTGGTGCTGTTGCTGCTCTTGTTGGGATCTCCGTAGATCTGATGATACGCCTTCAGTTTCTCAATGGCCTCGGCCAGATGATTCTCCAGCTTATCGTTGCGACAATGGATCTTCTCCAGATCGTATTGCAATTCATCGATTTGGTTCTTGAGTTCAGCATTCTCCGTCTCTTTGGCGGTGAGTGCATCCTGGTATTCTTTCATTTTCAGCGACATTGTGTGGAATTTCTCGTGCAGCGACGTATTCAGATTCTGCAGTGCACGATTCTCAGTCATGATCTCAATGTGCGTTTGCTTCAGTGTCTCCTCAAGCGCCTGGACTCCCGCACTGCCAGCTGACGCCGCATTCCCCTCAGCTCCCGCATTGGATTGCTGCTCATCATCACCAGCACCAGCACCAGTTGTCGATCCCTGGGATGCAGTGCTGGACAGACCATCACCTTTTAATACAAGCGTTATCTTTTCGTTACGTTGCATTAACCTATCAATAACCTGAACGATCTTTGCCACAGCGCGTTTCGACACCTGCACACGATTCGCTAGCTTCTCGTCCAGCTCCTCCTTGTCCCAGGTGGACAGTTGTGTGAGAAATGAGGTGGTTACCTCGTTTTCATTCTTGTTCTCCAGCTCATCCGCAGTCTCGGCATCAAATCGCTGCAACAGCACCCGTATATCCTCGTTCAACTGATTCCAATACCGATTAACCACATTGAGCACTGCATCATCCTGCGTCTGACGCTTCTCCAGCTGCTCGATGCGATGCCTCAGCTCCGCCTCGCAGCGCATTCGCTGCTCGATGCGCTGGGCGAGTTTCTTGTTCTGAAACTCGAGTACCTTGATGTCCATCTCCTCCAGCGTGGACACCGGTCCAATTAGGTGTGGCTCGAAGTGCACCTTCTTGATGGGCGGCTGTCCAGCGGCCGCCGCGGCAACCAGACAGCTGCTGCCGCCGCTGCCGGTGCCGCTGGCATCTTCAGCGCTGCGTTTCGACATAATCTGTATCTAAACTGCAACAATAACGAGAAGAGCAACAAAGCGCAGCAAACGAATATTTATATTTTTAATTTTCTGTATTATTGATTTTCGAGTTTCGTGGCTGTGGCTGTACTCCATTTTGCTCTGCCGGACGGACGCTGCCAAACTGGAATAAGGCACACTGATTGAAAGGCGGCACAGTCAAATTTGACAGACGGACACAGTGTTGCTTACCTTAATTAATCTGGTTTTTACACTTTTAGCTTAACATTAATTAATAACTCAACAAAAGCGGCTCAATTCTAAAGTTTTTTCCTAATTGCTAGCTGTTGTACGATTAAGAGTTGCATTATAAACGATAAATTGTGGTGGCATCCCGATAAAATGGCGCTGATTGTGAGTAGTAAGTGTAAATATATCGATGCTGGCGAAACTGTTACCAACTTAGCTATTTTATAGCTAGTTCTACATATATTCAAGTTAAATTTGAAAATGATTAAAATGAATTACTCGATATCAATTGAATTGAATGCAAATTTTTAAATTTGTATTAATATTATAATCTTTATACCAAAAAAATAGGACTAAATCTACAAACAAAAAACATTTTTAATATTTTACCGATACTGTATATCGCAAATCTCAATGGTCATCTTTAAAATATCGACAGCAATCGATTTTATTATACTTGTTTTTGTATGGGGAGCAAACAATTTTTGTATTATCCCTGTGATTACATTATTTAAATTAAATATAAATATGAAACCTGTGTGCAGGGCTTGTATGGGCCACTCTGTAAACCTTGTGGAGCTATTCTCAGAGCAACCACAGTCAGAAGCGGAACCCAGTCTGTTGGAAATGCTAACCGAGTGCGTCAACTGTGAAGTAAATAGAGATGATCCACTGTCAAAAATGATTTGTCTCACCTGTGTTATTGCTGTAAAGAACGCATTCAGATTTAAGAGAAAGTGCGAAGAGAGTCATGAGCACTTTTGGCGACTGTTAAACAAAGAGAAGAAGCAGAACGAAGAACAATCTAACGATATAATGCCCATACAATCCGAGTGGATTATTGACGAACTGGATTGCATAAAGAATGAAGTTGAAGAAAGAACAGATAATAGCTGGGATAACATCTTGCCAGAAAATCTTCAGCAGGAGGAGGAAAATTCTTTATCATGGACTGTCGATAATTGTACAACTGATCCCTTAAGTCAACGTGGATGTGAAGCAAATGAGAAATGCGAATCGGAGATAAATATCACAATTGCTGATGCCACGCCGTGTTCTAATGAAAAAACGCACCTTTGTGACACATGTGGTAAGGAATTCCCCGACATGGCAACGCTGACGGAACACATACTCGTCCACAATGATCACACCGATGATCGACAATTTGTCTGTCCTCATTGCTCGAGACGCTTTAAAAAGCGCGCCAATCTCCAGGCGCACATCCAAATCCACACCGGCGATCGTCCTTATGAGTGTCACATTTGTCCCAAAGCCTTCGTTCTGAGCCATCATCTCAAGGATCACATACAGAACCACAGCGGAGAGCGTCCCTTTGCGTGTCCCCATTGCCCGAAAGCATTCAACAGAAGCTGGAATTTACAATCGCATCTTCTGGTTCATTCAGGTGAACGTCCATATGTTTGTACGGTTTGCTCATCGACCTTCAATCATCCCTCAAACCTGGAGAAGCATATTCGTCTTCATTCCGGCAAACGTCCACATCAGTGTCCCCATTGCGCCAAGTCCTTTACGCGCCGACAACATCTCAATACCCACGTCCTTGTTCATACCGGTGAACGTCCATACACTTGTGAGAAATGCCAAAGGGATTTTAAATCCAGACCTGGTCTACGGAATCACGTCTGCCAGAAGGTAGAGGATAAACAAAGCTAAACTAAGAAGCATACAGCTTTCGTAAACTATTGTCTCTCACCACTACAAAATATTTAAAATCTTTATTTTATTGGGAATATGTACGACATAAAAATGTATATAATTCGAGAAAATATTGCACATATTTTGTTTTGGAACGATCTCTTATAACTCTCATTTAATTTCTAGCAGTTAAATGTTAAGTTAGCTCTCAAAAGTTTATTAAAGTTAATTTACTATTATTATTTATATATTAAATAAGTATAAAATATGTGCATTAATATCACAATTTTAAAATAATAAGTTTATTTAGTAGTGTAGACAGAATTTTTATAAGTGTCAACAGGATTTAGTTTTAGTTGAAAATTGTAACTAAGTAAATTAAATATATTTAATTTATTAAACGTTTTTAATGTCTAATATGAATCTATCTCAATATAAATTGCACTGTGTCATCTATTTTATCTGAAAGATATTTTACGTATGATAGCAGTACTGTATTTCGATAGTTTCGATAGTCTCTCCCAGCACATCAATAAGTTTAGAACGCAATCGAGTTAAATACTGTTGTACTGTGGAGTAAACAATTTTGTTACCTGTGATTAAATTTTTAAATTAAGAGCTATTATGAAACCAGTGTGTCGGGTTTGCATGAGCAGCTTCGTCACCCTTGTGGAGCTATTCTCCCAGCAACCACAGTCAGCGGAGGAACCCAGTCTGGTGGAAATGCTAACCGAGTGCGTCGATTGCGAGGTAAAAGAAGATGATCCATTGCCAAATCAGATTTGCTTGGCGTGCGTAATTGATGCTAAAAATGCATACAGATTTAAGAGAAAATGCGAGCAGAGTCACAAGAGATTATGGGAAATGCATTGCGAAGAGAAAGCCATCAACGATTCTCAACCCCTAGACTTGGATCTTGTGAAAATAGAGAAGCCAGAGACTCCAGATGAAGAGTGCGAAGAATCCCAAGGAAAATCAATTATAAGTTTGGGTTCGATAATGAGCATTAATAAGCCCGTTGATGCCATGGACTGCATGGATGAGATTGCCGTCAAGGGACTCTCAGCTAGAACTTTTCTTAGTGATCCTGCGGAATCTCCTAATGCGGATAACAGTGCATTCAAATGTCCCCATTGCCCGAAGTCCTTTAACCAGCGCTTGAGTCTACAGGGACACATACGGGTTCACGGCAGGAATCCTTACAAGTGTAAGCACTGTTCTGCCGCCTTCGCCCAAAGAGATCAACTTGAGGAACATAACTTGCGAATTCACAACCTGGAATTTCCATACAAGTGTTCTAAATGCCCAAAATCTTTTAGCACAAGTACCAATTTTCAGTTGCATCTGCGGGTACATTCCTTGGATCGTACATTCGTTTGTCCACATTGCACAAAGGGATTCCACCTGCTCGCCAGTCTGCAGAAACATATTCATATTCATTCGCCTCACAAGTGTCCACATTGCCCGAAAACCTTTGAGCGGAAACAGGATGTCAATTATCACATCCTTGTGCATACCGGCGAACGTCCTCACAAGTGTCCCCACTGCTCGAAGGCCTTTAAGAAAAAACAACATAAGGAGTACCATATGCTCACACACAAAGGACAAGATCTATAACTATACGGTTTACATAAGGATTATCACTTTAAAAGCTGTTGTAGTATACGTAGAAGTATTAATAAAGAATATATGTAGTTATTGATTAAAAACAATTGAATTTCAAAAAAAAAAATGTACCAAATTTTCAAAATGTACCTTTTGTTAGTACATTTGTACCAAATGTGGCAATCGACCTCAAGAGTTTATCGAGCTAATCGCCAAAATGTATTTTACAATAAAAAGACACAGCTATCGATGTTACAAGTATAAAAAAAATGAAATATGTTTACAATAAGTCTATCAATGTATCGAAAGTTCAAGTGCGTACCACCGATGTTTAGTTTAACAATTCTAATCGATAGTTTTCAAACGATACATCGAAAAAGCAATACATCGAGTTAAAAAATCTGAAAAAATCGACTGTGCATTAATCGATAAATGAATATTGTGTGTTTCACTATCATTAAAGAAAAGTTCACTTTGGCAATTAATTTTTAAAATATAGCTTAAATATGGAAGCAGTTTGCCGGATTTGCATGGACAACTCCGTGGCCCTTGTGGATATATTTGAGGAGGGGCCTTCGATAGATGAGAAACCCAGCCTGGCCGATATGTTGAACGAGTGCGCCGGATGCAAAGTGAAGCAGGATGATCCACTGCCAAAGCAGATATGCGATACCTGTGTTTTAGACTGTCTAAATGCATTTCGATTCAAGCGAACTTGCCAGCAGAGTCAGGAGCGCTTCATGGAAATCTTAAACGAGAAGAAGGAAAAGAAGAAGGAGGCAAAAGTAAAATGTGAAATGCAGAACGGATCAAAGGAAGATTGGCAACTGTCGGATAACAGTCTGGATCTGGACTGCGTCAAGATAGAGAATCCAGATGAAGAGATTCTACCAGATGTCAAGTTGGAACCACCTCATAGTGAGATGAAAATAATTGCTGCCACATCGTGGCAGGGTAAGATAATACCAATTGATAATCCTTCGCCGCTCACTGGCAAGATTTATTGTTGCAAGCTCTGTGGCAAGGAATTCTTCCACTTGGATAAACTGGCCAAGCACAGACTCCTGCACGATCACGAGCTTCGACCTTACAAATGTCCCTATTGTCCGTTAGTATTTGCCCGGAATCATTTGCTTAAGACTCACCTCAACAGCCACCCACAGAGTCGTCCAATCAAGTGTCCATATTGCCCGAAGACCTTCACCCGCCAACTACAAGCCAAGGAACACATCTTCGCCCACAAGGGTATATATCTGTACCAGTGTGAGAAGTGCAACAAGAAATTCAAGAGTTTGGCCGGATACCGGGGACACGTTTGTCATGGTTTAATAAAATATCCCAACTAATTTCCATGTTTGTTTCATAATTTTAAGCTTAACTGTGCAATATTTTAAATAATTAAAGAAAACTATAATATATGGAAGTAATGCTTTTTTTTAGCTTTGATAGAAACGGGAAATTTACTCGAAAGTAATAAAGAATTACATTAACATGTAAATACCATTGTCTTATAGATACACTCAAAACTTTATAAACTTTCGTATAGTTGTGGGAATTACTGTATAGGATAGAAAAACGATTGAAATTATCCCTGAAACATTATAATCTCACCATTGAATTTCGCATTTTTCTTAAGTACTTAACACATAAGTTCATAACTCCGAATAAGGTTTAATCCATATCTATCTAAAGCCGCCTATTAACTGCTCCAGTTTGAGCCATAAATTGAATTTAGTTCAAGAAAGTTTTGCATGTCGTGACAGCCAAGCAATCAATGCACTAAATAAAGTCAAAAGCTACAAAAGAGGGGGAAAAAGAATAACTGCAGAATAATAAATATAAAAGAAAAAGATTTGCATAATTCGAACTCGAAGTGAATTGTAATTTATTAAACATGTTCATGTTGAAAATTTAGTATTGTTGAACGAGGAATGCACATGTAATTTGAATTAGATTTCAATACGTTGTGTTTGGGGTGTGTGTGTGTGTGTGTGGTGTGTGTATATATGGAGTTCAATTAGTGGGTGAAGATGCTAGGACAAGGAAGGAAGAGGACTAGAACGATGTGTATTTAAGGGCCTGGCGCAAGGTCATGCAATCGACCTCGTCAATCTTGCAAGTGTTTGCCTTGATGTTGATCTCCTCCTCCTGCATGACCTGGACATGCATGAGATAGCGCATGGAAGCCTTGTTCTCATTGAGCTTCTGGTTCAGCTTGCACACGGAGGCTTTCAGAGCCTGCAGCTCGTTGTAGAGCGCATCCTGGACCATGTCGCAGGTCAACTCGAGGCCAGGACGATGGGCACGATTGCTGAGACGTGTCTGGCACAAGGTGATGGCACGCTGCTTATCGGACATCTCCTTCTCCAGTTCGCTCATGTTGCGCTGCACCTGATGGATGTGATCCATGGTGTCCTTGTGCTTGTTCTCCAGACACTGCTTCACATGCTTCGTCTCCGCAATGCGACGGTCAAAGGCCTCATTGGTGCGATCCGTCTGATTCTGCATGTCCTCGCACACCTGCTTCAGCAGCAGATCAATGTAGGCACGCAGCTGTCCGGCGGAGACCAGAGCCTTGGCATTCGCCTCCAGATTCTCATAGGTCTGCGCCTGCCACTCGGTCAGCGAGAATTGGCTTGGAATTGAAAGAAAAAGAAATAAAGCTCTTTAAAGGATCTGTCGGTTGATTAATAAACACTTCATACGAATTTCAAATACTTTAGTAAGAATTACAAAGACAAATAAAAATTATATTTAAATTTACAGAAAACAAATTAAAGAAGGAAAAAGGGAGCATAAAATATGAAATTCAACTGAGAAAACTTTCTCATATTGGGAAATTCAATTATATTTTGGAAAGGAGCAAAGTCTCAAATTTTAATGAAAAGTTAATTGAAAAAAATAAAGGATATTTTATTAAAATAATAATAAAACATTTTAAATTTCGCCTTTTTCTAATAGTTTTTGAATTCCCGATTTTATTTTCCGTATTAAAATTTCCTAATACGTGATTTCTAATTTTTGGTAAGTTAATTTTAATTTCCAAATCATATGCAGACTAATTTTTGTTTTCCAGATAATTGTATTTTCAGTATTATTTGTCGAAATTCTTATAGGGAATTGATTAATATGAAATGACCTACCAGTGCTGCTTGGACAAATCCTGACCCTTGCCGAGATCATGCTGGAACTCCTTCAGTTTCAGATTCTTCTCGTCAATGGCCAGCGATTTGTCCTTGGCTGCCAAATCCTGATCAAGCAAATACATGGCAGCACGTAGTTTACGGATCTGCTCCTCGGCCTCCTTGAGGGCGGCATCGGCCAGTCCCTGACATCCCTTGATGACCTTCAGTTCGCGACGCAGCGAACGATCCACTTCATCGTCGCAGAGATCGACGCCGATGCGTCCTTCGCGCAGGATCAAACACTGCTTGCAAATGGCCAGGGATTTCTCCTTGAGGAACTCAATGGCACTCAGGACACGATTGCGATACGTGTTCAAAGTTTCATCTTCCAATGTGGCCGTCTTCTTCTGACGATTCAGTTCGTCGACCAGGAAACGAATCTCACTGGTCCTCTCGCGCATATGATGCTCCACCTCGCGTTGCCAGTTCTTGGTGGTGTCCTTGGTCTCGTCGACCACGCGACGCGACTCCCTGAGAGGAGAAAGCTGCAGTTTGGCTGCCACTACAAATTCAAGACTTACTCGACAATGCGCTCGGCCAGTTTCTCCTGGTCACAGGTGATCCTAAACTTGATCTTATTATTGTAATCCCAATCCTCCTCGGAGTATCGAGGCGGACACTTGGCCACGGGACCCAAATGCTTTCCGGCCAGCTGGAGGCCCGTTATGCGACGCGTCTTCAAATTCGGCAACATGATGATGCACTGCGTCTTTGACTTGAGCTATGTCTATATAGTTGTCTTATATATGTATGATAAAATATATATATATATGGTGTTTTAGAGGCGATTGCGTAAGTTTCTTTATCAAAGTTACGTATGCAATTCGATTTTTTTTTCTTTGCTGTCTGGAAATCCTTTAAATGGCACACTTTGCCATATATGGAGAGAAAATTGTGTATTACCTGGCGAGCTGTTCCGAATCTGTAACGACTTCAATTGCTACTGAGCCTGCAGCTGGAGTGACTTCTATTTCTCCTACTATATTTTCATTTACCCCTTCGCTGATTTCGTTAAATCGATTCATGCTAAGGAATTTATCCGTTGCCTAGCGGTATTTATTATTATGCTGTATGTATGCTCATGTGTCTTGCTTGGTAGCCATGCCAGCTTATCCGTCTTCCCTCTGCCCTTCGTTTCCTTCTGCTGCTTCTTATCCATCTCCATTTCCGTCTCTGTCAGCTGCCAGTTCAATTGGGCACAAACGCAACCACGCCAGGAGTCAAGACAAGTTCCAGTTGGAATTCCGGCGGTGGCAGGCGCGACTTACTCCTCCGCCTGCTTCCCTCCTTGTTATGGCTTCCTCGTCCGCGTCCTTGCGGTTTCTTTGCGCCTTACCGTTTAAAAATAGCTTGTGCATGACTTTCAAGCAGCTCCTTTTCTCCTCCCCCCGATCGATTTATGCTACAACTAACATACTTTCGCTTTTATTTTTTTTTTTCGTATATCTCATTTTCCCCTGCAAGCTCTGTAGATTTTTTTGTTGCCATTAATTTAATCAATGGCGGCACCAGAAAGACGCCATTTTGAATGACACAGTTTTAGCCGCACTGACCAGCTCAACGATTTTTAGATACACCCCAACAAATTGTCTTTAATATTTATTTACATTATCAGCTTAAAAAGGGGCTGAAATATTCAATAATAATAAAATTAAATTTACTAATTATTAATTTAATATTTATGATATAATATAAGAATAAGCATATTATTAAATGTAACCCGGCGTAAGACTTCCTTTCATACTATTTAATAAGCATGATTTAAAGAATATAACAATAACTCTATTGTCAAGTCTCCCACTTAAGATACCCGGTACTCACTTTAAATACTAATTGTAAGCATACATTTGAAACAAAAATTCTATAAAAATGACTGCATATATTTAGGCGTTCGTATTGCTGATTACAATTTTAAACAGCCATAATTATCGTAAAATGGTTGATTAAAAAAGCGTTGTCTTAAAAACTGTGCGTGTAATATTGTTTATTAGGCTGATTTATTATTTAGGGAAGTTGCAAAAATTAGAAACAAGCTAAATCAGCGTGAAATTCCTAAAAGTCAGTTTGCCAAATTTAGATCCAGACTTGCCAAGAATATGTTTACAAATAAAAATAATTTCAGATTTACCTCAACACCTTACCTTGAAATTTCAAATCAAAATTAAGTTGAGCTTTGTTTAAATTATGCTTTTTGTAAAATTTAGTTTGAATTTATTACGATATACATTTGTTTGTTTGTTGTTGTTTTTGTTATCATATACCTATACAAATACATATGCAATTATGTATGTGTTTGTGAACACGTATGTGTATATATAGTTTTATGCATCTTATATCTTAATGATAATAAAAATGTACAATTTAATTAACTAGGATCTGTTGTTGTTCTCATTTCAATAGTTTTCATTTCTTAAAGTTTTTTTAGTGTTTGTTATTTGGATTTCAGTATGGTCTGCTTTCAGTTTGGCTTCGACATCAATTTAATTCTTTCTCTATCTCTCATCTTCATCTTCTTCTTGCTCTTTGCTATGGCCTCGAGTTATCTAAGAAGTGTTCTCCTTACAATCGTTATACGTACATCTCGTACTTTGTAATTAGACTCTCTTAATTAGTTGCTAACATGGCTTACAAAATAACTGTTATTATAATGCCAGAGTTGCCAATATATAATATTGTATGATCGCGTGTTGATCGCAATTTAATGAATTATTAACAGTGAACTTGTTTGTTGTTGTTTTCTTTATTTTTTTGTTCCTTTTCTTGGAGTCAGTCACCCAAACGTTTAATTAGTTTAAATTTTAAGTTGTGTAATTATTATTAGCTGTTCTTCTGTACAAATCGCTAAACTTAATTATTGTAACACTAAAATCTAATGCGACGTTTCTTTGTCTTCTCTGTGGACCTGTTGTGTATCTATGTTGCTGTTGTTGTTGTTTGTTGTTTGTTGGGCTTTTATTTTTGTCTCAATTGTTTAACTTGGCTATCTACGAATACAAACTGTAACTGTAATTGCTTTGTTTCTGTTTTCATAATTATTTTAATATTTTTGTTTTTATTTCTTATGTAAATTCATTTATTTGCTCTTTGTTTTATTGTTTAATTTGTTGCTAGTTTGTTGTTGTTGTTTCCTTTAGTGTAGGCAGTGTTTCATCATTCTTGGGTGTTGCTCTTGGGTTTTCTTTCTTTTGCTTCTTCGTCATCAATTTTCCTCGATTTTATTTTACATATCTCTTAAGTTTTAGCACAATATATTTTTGTTTTTTTTTTTTTGGTTTCCTTTATTTTGTTAGCTTTTCCAACAAAAAAAATAAGACATTTCTTATTTAATTTGCCGGCGCCACAATGAAAACAGTTTTTCTTTAAGTTTTGTTTTTTACATAATAACAAAATCCAAATTATAATTAGCAATGAAAAGTAAAAAAGTAAATCATGCACATTAACAAATAAGTTTTACAATCCAAACAAATATTTATCTTTATATATTTATATTTAGTTTTCTTGCTTAAATCGCATACAAACATTTTCGTTAGCTAAATATTTGTTGCATTTGCTCTCTTTTTATCATAGTTATATTTTTTATTGTATTATAATTTAGTTGGTTTTCTTTTCTTTTCCTTTTTTTTTAACAAAAATAATTGCTTTTGAGGTATTTTCTTTTTGTTTATATAAATATGTTTTGTTTTTTTCTTGCATTTTATTTATACACATAACCATTATAAGTATTTAGTTTTTAGTCGTTCTCGTTTTCAATAGTTTGTTTATCATTTTTTGTTTTGTTTGTTTTTTATTTGTATTGTAGTTGTCTTGTCTTTTTGTAAACAATTCAAAGCACCTTTTGATTATATTTGACATTGTATTTTGTTTTCTTTTTTTATTTTTCTTCTGTTTTTTTTCTTCATATTTTTATTTTTTTATGCGATTTTTATTATTAGTTTGCAAATATCAATAATAAGAGGATAAACAAAAAACAACTGAAACAGAATATAATCAAAGTACATACACAATTTAAATTGTACATTCGTTTTTGTTCAATTTTTAGTTACTTTCTTATGTGTTTTTTGTTGTTGTTGTGGCAGCATTTAGTTTCTCAGTACACAATAATTATTGGATTTAAAATATAGCATCATCGGGGTTCAGTTTCATATTTTAACGACTTGACTATTATTTAGTTAATTTCATTTTTTGTATTATTCATTTTGCCGCTTTTGTTTTAAGAAATGCCTTATTTTGTTTTGTAGTTTGTAAAGAATCGAACAACTTTTAGGTAACATAACTAAGAAATTGTTGCGCAGCAACTGAAAGCGAGTTCTCCGCCGTTAGGATAAACAATCTATGAATAAAAATTAAACAAATTAATCAAGAAAACTCAATAAGTTGGCTATGTAAACATGCACCTTGACCAGCGTGGAAACCTTTTTTCAATATCGTTTCTTTTCATTAATATATTCATTTTTATTAAATTTAGCATTAGCATTATCATTATTGTGTTAGTTGTAAAGTGGGGATTGATTTTGCAGTCCTATAACTATGGTCACTATACACAGAGGTTACTCTTCTTTTCTTTTAAATGGCTAGACAAGAAATAATGAATTTAAAGCTTGACTCTAAACAACATATTGTTTTCATAATCATAATAAATGGTTCAGTTAAATCATTATAACTCTGCAACATAATTATAATTTTTGTCCTATGTATATAAGTTTATATATATATATCTATGTTTGTGTGTGTGTGAGTTTTGTGTGTGTATATGTATATAAAAAAATCAAAAAGTTGAAAGTGTACATTTGAACTAAATTGTTTAAACCTTTTTGCCTATAAGTATAAAATATAGTTAGTAAGTAGGTAAATATTTTACACAATTCTCGCTTTCCATCTAGATATTCTCGCTCTTGCTTCATTTCTCTCTCTTCATCCGTTCGCTCTCTAGCACTCTACATAGAGATATAGTTATATTCTATATATGTATAGTAAGCTATGGCTATAGCATATGTTATATATTAGATTATGTTATGTGTATGTCTCTAACTGTAGTATTTATGTATATCCAAACAAAACGTTCATCGTAGCTCTTTCGTCCCTCTCTTTCCTCTCTCTCTCGATCTATCATAACAAAAACAATCTGCTCTCTTTCGCTTCAATTTCTTCTCCCTCCAACTCTCGGACTGTTTCCTCCTTTGCCTTTTCGTCATTATAGTAACCTTAGACCATCGGCAGTCCCTGCTGCACATCCATCATCTCGTCCTGCGCTGGCGATGGGCGTGGCGCAAATGTTTGCATATGATGCGGATGTGGATGCTGATGTGGAGGCGTGGCACGGGCAAACATCGTCGAGCGTTGCATTACCATGGGCGCATTGGCGCCCATATTCGCATTCGCCGATGGGAACTGCAATCGAAAACTGTTGTCCGGATGCTGATGCTGTCGCGGAGTGCGACGTGGTGAACGTGCCGGCATTCTATTGGCCCGGTGCATATCCTCCAGTATCGATGGTGCGACATAGGTAAAACCCTGAAAAGGAGAACACAGAGTTTAATATATGATCATCTATACATTAATTTTATCTACTCAAAAGCCAGAAAAATAATAATTTCAAGTCTGACTCTTTCAAAAATTTATGAACTTCTGCATCAAGTAATTGTTAATGTTTATAAACTCATGGAAAAATGTTCCCATATTTAGGAGTTTTTCAGTCTTAATTAACAATTAATTAATTAAAATATAATTAATAATTATATTGAATTTTCCCAACAATTTTCCTCCCACCCCCGCATATCAAGTTAGCCCACTTGGTTTATCGTGTGCGCAATTGAATTTGGAGCAGGTGCCCCCTGGCGCATACTAATTCCCCGCCAGGGATTATGCAAGGCAACCAAACCAGCGACCAACTGACCCAACTGCCTATGTAACACATTTTGCATAATTTTCTTTCCGACAGCGCAAAACACACTAATTAAACTTTGACGAAATTCAAAAACCAAAAAATAAAAAATAATAATAATAAACAAAAATACAAATGCAATAAAATAATTAAAAAGCCGCCGGCTGTCGGTGTAAATTTATCCAGCACGCCACAAAAACAACATCGCCCCAATGGATGAATGAGGAGAAGCTGCACAAACGCGTGACGCGTCCAATTGGAATGGAATGAAAACTATACGTGAGCACAATGCTAATTGGAACCCCAATTTGGGAGCTGATCATATCACATCATACAATACACAATACCATACAATACCATTGCATGGTAGTCGATTGCTGTTGACCCACTAAACTAAAGTTGCGGGAGAATTATGAGAAAGTTCATAATAAAGCTTAAAGAGGTTCTAATTGTGGAAAGAAAGCATTCTCCGATTAGCAGACAGTGCTTTAAAGCTCTGCTTGTTAGATTGATTAACAAAAGTTTAAACTGTAAGCTTGTTAGTATCATATGCATTAAACTGTTCTTAGGAATATAACGAAAAACTTCTTATAAATTATATTATTATAGTAGATTTAATGGAGAAATTTTGTTGACCCTCAGGGACTTTCAGGGTTAATCTCAAAATAATGAAATTTATTTCAAAGTCAAATATTATCCAATATATCATAAAATTTTCATTTTTTTATTTTGTATGTAATCTAAATAATAATTTGAGTGCAGTTTCAGTGGCTTTCAAACGGAAATTAAACCATTGCTGTTATAATTTACAGCACTTTAAGCTCTTCTCTTGCCAATTGGCTAAAACAAACAAAACTCGACTACTATCGACCACGCAAATAAAAGCTAAAAAGGGCCGAAACGCACTTGCCGCATTTTATAAACAAATAAAGACAGACACACTAACAAACAACAACAGTGGCGCTGTTTTTGCTGCTCATGAGTTGCAATTAGCTGCTCATGGGCCAAAGCCAACAACAACAGCAGCAGCAACAACAACTTACGTTAAACTCTCTTCGTCTTTGGCCATGGCCACTTCTCAGTCACGTTCGTTGGCCAGTCTTAAAGTAACGTTCAAACTGTGCGCACGACAGCAGCAGGCAACAGAAGCAGAAGCAGACGACGATAAATAAAATCAACTTTCGTGTCGTGTAGAAAATTTCAAGCGGGCTTGTTCCCCAACCCACCCCACCCTCTGACTCGTCATCTCATACCGCTATGCTATTTATAAGGCGCGCAGTCGTGTCTTGTTGGAGAAAGGCTTAGCTGGGATTTGCACAAAAAAGCTCAGCAACAACAAATAAAGTTTAACATATAATTTCACTATGCAAACGCATTGACATTGATTCTTAAACGGAGCTTGCACAAGAGCTTTTGCCCTTCAGGGCTATCGACTTGTTCACACAAAAGAAGATCCAGAGTCCAAAATCAAACCAGTTCACAAAAAGCTTGCACTCGCTGTTTAAGAGAGAGGCAGACCCAGAGAGAGAGAGAGGGAGAGACGCGCAAGCGCACGTGCAGAAAGCGAGAGCGCAGCAGCGAACGCAGACGTCGCGTCGTCGCATGCTTAATTAGGACAAGAACTGTGTGGCGGCAGCGCAGTAGACGTCAACGCCTACGCCTACGTCAACGTCGCTGTCAAACTGCAATGGCTGTCAAACTGTGCGTGCGGAAATGTGTGAAAATGGTGTGACATTTAACATTGCATAATTTTCAATAAACTACTTAACAAAAATTCGTAACGAGTTGCTAACAATAACAGCATTTATCGTGCAAGAAATCTGTAATAAAAATTGGCAAACGTTCAAATTGTGTGAAAACAACAACAACAACAACAACAACAGTAAACACCATAAGTTTGTGGTCACTACAGAAATAAAAGCGCAGCTTTGTTCGCTTTTTGTGAATGAGCATAAACAATTGCAACAACAGCAACAGAAAATAAACAGTTACAAGAAGAAGAAAAAATTAGCAAGCTACGTGCGTTTTTTTTCTTATATTTTCTGTGAAATGTCCAAACAGTTGCAAATAAATTCACTCTCGTTGCTGCTGCTAATGGCGGCGGCAGCAGCGCTGCCTCAACAACAGCAACAACAACAACAGCAGCAGCAGCAACAACAACAACAGCCAGCAACTGTTGCAACAACAAGCATGACAACTAAACTAGTAAGTGCAACTGATGCAGTTGGCACTTTCATCGATAGCAACAACAATAACAACGAAGCAACCACTGTCTCCTTCGAGCAGCAACAACAACAAACATTGCAATATGCACATATAACGGCATTAGATAAAGAAGTAGGTATGCATACTGTATCTACTAGCAATGGACTCAGCTGATCAGCTTTAAACCGCATATCGAATACTCTTACTTCAAGCTCAATCATTAGTTTGTGATTGAAGTTGATAGATCAAAATGAATATAGAATTATTCTCTTAAAAATAATTCCCTAAATTTGGCATAAATTCACAAAAGCTTTAATTTTAGTTAGTATAATTGCAGTTAGTCAAGAAATAAATATTCACATAATTGTTTATTTCCTTTTAAAAAGTATTTTTTTTTAATTCTTCTAAAAATTATATAAAAATAGATTTTAGTGAAAGAATGTATTAGTAATAAACACAATTTCCACTTATTTTGAGACAATTTCAGATAGTTGTATTTTAGGATCATTAAAGGACATGCTTTGAGTTAAACTTTGTAAATACTAAATAAGGGTGACTAGCTTATTATAATAAGAAAAGAATCCAGATTGGGTTTTGTTTAAAAGTTCAGCTTAAGCAAACATTTTCAATTCACACACCTTCCAGAGCAGCCAAATTTCGAATATCATTTCTTTGTAGTGTTTTTTTTTTGTTGATGTTAAGTGAAATTTTCGACATGATTTACTTGGATGACCGACGACAACTTCGTCGCTGGCGTCACTCCATCAAAGTGCGTATTTATATGTAACGGCGGTAGCCAAAAAAAAATAACAATAACAAAGCCAACAACAAGCGTTTAATTTGCAAATTAGCCGCAGCACTAAAAACACCAACAACAACAACAACTACAACTTTAACGCTTTACAAGTACTGCAAGGGAAACGGGGAAGGGGCAGCAGGAAGGGGGAGGGGGTAACTTTTTGGGTGGCCGCTTCAAGTGTGTGAAAGTGAAATTTATTACACCTGAATATAAAAAACCAAACGAATTTAGAGCTAGACGTGGAGCAGATGCCGAACATTGACTGGTTTTTTAGTGTATATGTAGGTGTGTGTGTGTATAATGTGTGTGTGTTGTTTTGGGGCAGGTTGAGTAATTGCCTAAGCGTCCAAAAGCTAATTAAAATCAACTTTAAAAAAGTTAATTTCTTCTTTATAAAAACAGTTGAACGTTTGATCAAACAATGGGCGCCGATTGTTTGGCTGGCACCGGAGGAGAAATTCATGCCCCTGGGCGTGGAGGAGTTTCTGCAGCATGTGCATCCCATGGACAAGGATCGCAGCTTCACACCGGGCATGCCCTTCAGTGAGTACTCCACCAAATCACATTTGGTGACCAATTCCGAGATGGAGGATCTGCTGCAGAACGAGCAATCCTTCATCCATGGCCGAAATCCCAATGAGGCGCCAGTGCCCATCTATGGTGTGGTCACACTCTGTCCAGCACCGCCCAAGCGTCAGCCAGAAGTGGTGGCATTGCCACCAATGTCCAGCACACGGGGACCCTACATACCCGTGTCCATTGATCCGCTGGAGGAGCGCAATGACACGGTGCGACGTTCGTCGCGACTGTTTCCACTGTTCCAGCGTGTGAGGCGGGAGACACCTTCTATGCCGGAGTATGCACCACTGAGTGACTACGATCTGGTCATGGGAGAGACGCAGCTGGGAAGCGCAACGTTGCCAGAGCCTGCGACAGCGGAGCAGCAACAGGAGCTGGAACCAGATCTGGACAATGGGCTGCCAGTGAACAATTTTATAGCAAATCTGGCGGACAATGTCAAGTTCAGTGGTGGCCCCGATCTGGACGACAATCTCGAGGACAACAACATTGGCGATTCGCCAGCACATGAAACGCAGGGAATCAAGGGACATCTGCCTGGTTTCCATGTCACCTACTGGATGTTCTATCCCTACAGTCAGGGCAAAACCATGTGTACACTCAGTTTGGGTCCATTGGGACGAATACCCTTTCCGGCTGTCTATGGTTATTGTCTGGGCCACCGTCGGGACATTGGCAGCCACGTGGGCGACTGGGAGCACATGAGTCTGTACTTTAATGGCGACGCTGAGCCACAGGCCATGTATGTCTCGGCCCACGATGCGGGCGCCTATTACAGCTACAATCGTCTGACAGGCTCCTTTGAGTTCCGCCGCCAGGAGACACGCAAGGGCATCCTACAGCGTCCCAACTTCCCCAAAACAGTGACAACGTTCAAGAATCATCCCGTGCTCTTTGCCGCCAAGGGTTCTCATGGATTGTGGACTGCGCCGGGTAAGCATCGATTCGTTAAGGTGGCCAGACTATATGACATCAATGGCTTTGGCACGCCCTGGAACACTTGGAAGGCCGTCGACATAAGCTACAAGAATCTCAGATCCTATGGTGAGTACTATGCACTTAAGATGCAACTTCTTTCTAATGTTTGGTTTGTTGTCTTGGAACAGGTCGGTCGCTGGTTCCCGATTGGCTGACCTATCGAGGCAAGTGGGGTAATCCCAAGAGCAAATGTCATCCCTTTCGACGCATCGGTCTCAACTTTTGCGAGTTTACGGATGGACCCACAGGTATTCCTCTAAAGGAACCGCACTTTCAATGCGGTGCAGACTATCGCTGATTATAGAATGATGTCTTGTCTAGATTCTTCTTATCTGTCTAAAATTAAGTGTATATTTAAAAAAGTATTTATTGTGAAATTCCCGCCCGAAGGTTATCCCCAAAAAAGCATTAAAAATTGAAATAAGAAACATAAAGAACAATTGTTGGGTTTTTCTCTGAAGATGACAATCAAATAATATAAAGGGAAGTACGAAAATCAATAATCTATAATTAAAATTCCAAAGACTCTTTAGATTATAATTAAATTTAATTGCTGTACTTATCGACAGAAAAAATAACAAGAAAGTTACTTTTCGGCACTACTTGTTCCCATGACATTTGACTAAAATACACAATCTGCTAGTTTGGAAGCAGAAGAATCAACAAGCTATAAGTATAGACTTAAAAGAATTCTCTGAAGACTCTTCGGCTTTTAATTATAGTTAAATGATGTACTAATCAACGGGAAATTTTTTATAAGCATTAGGAGGAAACCTCAATTCGGTTAATAGTTTGAAGTTCGGGAGATAGTGACAAGGGGAAAGTATGGAAAAATTTGACAGTGATCCGAAAAAATTCAATTTTCCAATTTTGATGCAGAATTAAAATAGAGGTCAAATAATGAAAAAATTGATATTCCGCAAGGAAATCGGTTAAGATTTGACAAAGTTATGCTAGTTTGAAGTTTGGGATATAGTGACAAGGGGAATGTATGAAAAATTGGACAGTGATCCGAAAAAAATTTAATTTTCCAGTTTTGATGCAGAATTAAAATAGAGGCCAAATAATGAAAAAATTGATATTCCGCAAGGAAATCGGTTAAGATTTGACAAAGTTATGATAATTTGAAGTTTGGGAGATAGTGACAAGGGGAAAGTATGGAAAAATTTGACAGTGATTCGAAAAATAATCAATTTTCAAATTTTGATGCAGAATTATAATAGAGGTCAAATAATGAAAAAATTGATATTCCGCAAGAAAATCGGTTAAGATTTGACAAAGTTATGATAGTTTGAAGTTTGGGATATAGTGACAAGGGGAATGTATGAAAAATTGGACAGTGATCCGAAAAAAATTTAATTTTCCAGTTTTGATGCAGAATTAAAATAGAGGCCAAATAATGAAAAAATTGATATTCCGCAAGGAAATCGGTTAAGATTTGACAAAGTTATGATAATTTGAAGTTTGGGAGATAGTGACAAGGGGAGAGTATAGAAAAATTTGACAGTGATCCGAAAAAATTCAATTTTCCAATTTTGATGCAGAATTAAAATAGAGGTCAAATAATGAAAAAATTGATATTCCGCAAGGAAATCGGTTAAGATTTGACAAAGTTATGATAGTTTGAAGTTTTGGAGATAGTGACAAGGGGAATTTATGAAAAATTGGACAGTGATCCAAAAAAATTAATTTTCCAATTTTGATGCTAAATTAAAATAGAAAAGAATAAAATTAGAAAAACTAACAAGAAAGAAGAAACTTTGGGCACTAATCGTTCCCATGATCAACGGGACAATGAACATAAACCTTGGGAAGAAACCCTTATTCGGATGGTGATCATCGATATCATTAATATTCGTTTTCTATCTCTACTCACTTGGAAAATTAAATTGGCACTTTCGCTGAGCGTTGTATCGTCCGGTGAATCCACTGGAATTTGTCTTGTGAATCTCGTATCAAACTGGGAAACATCATCCTCGCTTCGCTGTTGAAATCAAAAGTTTAAGGATGTTATCCAAATTGAAACATATATCCAGATGTCAGCTTACCAGCAACGGTTTAATGGGCGGCTCTAAACGTCGGGCGACAACATCTTCCCAGTTGACATGCTTGAAGAATGGATGTATTTGTACGGCTGCCGCATCCTCGGGTCCGCTGCCCAGACGCAGTGGCTCCTGTCGCTTCATCAGGCGTCGCACCAGATCTCTGGCTTCGGGTGTGAGGTAGGCTGGCAGATTAAGCTTTGCTTTCAATATGGTCTCAATGGTTTTCTTCCTATTCTCGGCGGTAAATGGTGGCTATGCGATGAAATACATGAAAGATTAGCACAGCATTAGTTGGAGTCATTGTTAATACACTTACCACGCCTGTGAGCATGTCAAACATGAGTGCGCCTAGTGACCACCAGTCAACGGCTTTGCCATGGCCACTTCTGGTGAGGATTTCAGGTGCCCTGCAGATGATAAAAAGTGGTTCAAGTTTTAGATTTGATTTGCTAAATCAAGGATTAGGATCAGAAAATGCTTGGCGGGCGCGCACGCACATGTACTCAATTGTGCCGCAGAAGGTGTGGGTGACAATACCCTCTTGTATGTGCTCCTTGCACAGACCAAAATCTGTTAGCTTCACATGTCCCTGGGCATCTAGCAATATATTCTCTGGCTTCAGATCGCGATAAATAATGCCAAGTTTGTGTAAATGTCCCAATGCCAATATAATTTCGCTCAAATAGAAGCTGAAAAGCAAAATAGAGTTGATTAGTGTACATTTTATGGTAAATACAAGATTTGTTTACCATGTAGTGTCCTCCAAAAAGATGCCCTCGCGCTCCAAATGCATAAACAGCTCACCACCGCTCAGATACTCGAGTATCAGATACAGTTTACCGTCTGTTTGAAAGGCATACACCAGTTCCACGATAAACGGATGCTAAAAAGAATAAATCAGGTATTCTAAATAAAATTTATGAATATAAAAAATGATAGAACTGCAAGAAAATATTATCACGATATGTGAGACATTTGTAGAATTGTGTCACTTATTTTGATAATATTTTCATAATGAATGGGATGCACTAGAAAATTGGAAAACTATAAATTTGGGAATTGTTTTAAAAATTAAAATTCACATCTCTTAATGATCTCTCACCTTTACAGCCTCCAGTATGTTGCGTTCAGCTCGCGTGTGCGCCGTGTCCTTTTGATTGGTCACTATCGATGCCTTTTTGAGCACTTTCATAGCAAAATATTTGTTGGCATCACGTCCAGCGGTTTTACGCACCTGTTAACAAGATAATTTAAAGATTAATTGAAATATTTAAACACATTATGTGTTGATAACTTACCTGAAATACTTTGCCGTAACCACCTTTGCCCAAAACTTTCTTAAGCTCAAAGTCCTTGGGGCCCAATTTGATTTTGCCTGGATTGACATTCTCCTCCGAGAGCTGTATAGTCTCCTGGCCCTCATTGCTATACAGGGAAGAGGAGAACGAGCATTTAGTTACCTTATTAGTTTAGCAAGTGCTTAGATTGTCGCTGCTTTTGGTGTTTGCGTGGGAAATGGACAGCCCACGCGTTCTATAAATAAAACCATTGGCAAACACGCGCCAATTGGCGCCCCCAAACCCACCACTATCATCCCCAACCCACCAGCAACCCATCGCATCCACTCCATCATAGTATCGAGTGTTTGCACATTGGCTGGCTGCCTGGCATATTGCCCACTAGACAGGGCCAAACAACAGCTTGTTGGTAGTCAATTGTTAGTTGTAAACACTTCTGTCGACGACATATGACAGGAAAATAGAATAGATATAAGGTAGCTGCCTTATCAGTTTGCTAGTTGCGTCAGGTGTCCGTCTGTCTCTCTGTTTGTCTGTCTGTCTGTCTGTCTGGTGGCAATTAATATGTGTCCAGGCCAAGCCGATTATTATCCAAAACCAGTTACTACATATGGGGATTTCCCGATAACATTTGTTCGTCAGTTTTCCACAGAAGCCTATTGCAATCTCGAAACTGCTGTCTCATCTTCCGCCAGCGACATAACTTAAGCATTACTCACTCTTGATGTAGATTTATGCTCAATTCCGGTTCTAGATCAACCTGCAAGAGAGGGAGAGAGAGAGACAGAGAGAATAAGATAACAAGAGAGAATAAACAATATGTAAATGAGTCAGAAAACTTGAACAATTTGTCAGTAGTTCGTACTAATTGACCGAGAGATACTTTGAATGCTAAATTTAAGAGACGTAACCTAATTATATCGTAAATTTATTTTTTATTATCAAAAGGTGACATTTAATTTAGCAGCTGTGTGAAATTCTTCCTGGTTTGAAAACAGTTAAGAGAAAAATTGAAAAATAACATTATGATTATTATATGTTTAGAAAAATATAAAATAATAATAATATATCTTTTGATTTTAAAGAGATACTTGAATAGTGTTAATCAAGAATTATTGCAGGGCTTTTCAAGAGATTTTTGAAATATATTACGACTACCTGAAGCTGTGCAATGTGTCGTAATGCGAAAAATAAATATGTTTAAGATTTGCTCATATGAGAGAAAGTGTTTTGGGGCAAGAGAAATCGTTAAAAGCGGCAACGCCGACGCAGAACGATTTACAGTGAAATACTGCTTTTTAGCCAAATGCCTCTCTATATACAAGTTTATATACAACTACGAAACAGGCAGACACACTTCTCCACATACACACACACACACACACACACCTTCTCTTTAATGACAAACTAAAATTAGAACTCGGAACAATGCCAAATACTCTGCCACTGATGCTAATGCTGCTGCTGAGACGTTCACTTCTCTGATCTATGGGGGGATTTAGAGACTTGGTCTCGGACTCTACAAAGTTTCTATATATATTGAATTCTATGTGACGCCCGCATAAAGTAAAACCGATTTGGCCAAAGGGAAACTGGTTCAGCCTCGTCAAAATGCTGGCGCCGATTTCCAATTAACAAATCCATCATAATTTCCAGTGTCCACAAATCGAGGGCGGTTGCGTGAAAAAACCACAAGTATTTATGATAAAAATAAAAAATAAGTAAAATGGAAAACGAAACACTTCAGTTGCATTTTGAAAAGCTAGAAAATAAAGCAAACAAAAATGCACGCGCCGATCGTCTTGATTTCCAAGTTATTTCGACATTTTCTTCTACGTTTTTTTTCTTTTGTGTTTGGCCTTATCAGCAGGGATTTTATTTTTGTCGTTTTCTAATTTTTTATTATACGCTGATAAGAATTTGTGTTCCTTTTTTTAAGTGGGAGTTTAGCTTACAGCAATATGACAGACTACACAAATGTGTGTGTATTGGAAATTAACCCAGCAGCACTTTAAGGCGTGAAAAACCTAATGAAAACAACCTTTTTTCATTATACGATGATCAAATATAGAAGTTTAGAAGATAAGATAGAAAGTACAATTTGACTCAGCAAGAAGCAATAACTGATTAAGATTGATTATGCAGTCTTTTAGTGAAGGTTAAATATTTAATTTCCTCTATTTGCTTAATCATTATTTTCACAAAATATTTAATGGTAATTATGATGAAAAGTCTTAATTAACTGCTTAGTAATGAATTAAAAAGAGTAGTCTGGGGTATTAAACAAAAAAAGATGTTAGATATTAATTTATTTAAATTTTTCCTTTAAAATATTCTTTTATTTAACTCACAAAATGTTAGATCTTTATAAAGTTATAGTCTGATGAATATTATTTCTATTTATTATATATTATAGAGTTTTATTAGTTAACCACCAACAGCTAATAGTGTTATTATCGTTATTTTTTAGTTTATTATACGGGTTTCTAATTTATTATTGTTTTCGTCATTCTCTCGCTTAGCTATGTAAATCATGCAACTGAGATTTTATTGATAAATTGTCACGTTTTCCAGGGATTCACATAAGATTTGTATCAATCATTATTGAGGCCAGAGAATGAAAAGTTCGACTGGGTTCTTGCTCTATAGTTGTTGTAATTCAAAAGTTGATACCGTCAGCTGTGTGCGTGTGTGTGTGTGCATTGTTTGTAGTCATAAATATATGTACATTTGTAGGTATGACGGTGTGTGAGCAATTGATAATGATTATTTTGAAGGACATTTGTTTAGTTTGATTGCTTAATATCGGAAGACATTAGTTCGAAGAATATTTAGCGATAATGATATAGAAACTGTTTCTGTTTCATAAGGGGGCAATTCAACTAAAGATGTTGAATAACCTGATGACGCCACATTCCCCTCTCTCAGTGTCTCTGTGATGGACTTTTGCGCAGCAGACAAGCTACAGAGTTCAGCTCCCTAACAGTCAGAGAAATTCCGAATATTTGTGGCCAGCTGCGCCTTTGAAGGCGCAGACAAAGCGAAGGTAAACAAAGAGGGAAAAGTCTTGAATGCTGTATGCAGAGATGAAGAAGGAGGAAGAGGAGTGGGAGTGGGATGGCTTTGCTGTTGCGCAGTTTATTTTAGTTGTATTTTACTACTCACATCATCCAATTCGATCCTGTCGTCATCCGAATCTCGGGCTTTGTCATCCTCGTGCAGCTCGAGATCGAAGAGTTCACTTGGATCACTCACGTCCGCCATTTGTCGTTGTGTTTGTTGTTGTCGTCGTCGTCACTCCACTACACACACAAGCACACGCACGGGCACGTTCACATGCACACGCACACACAAGCGCAAACACAGGCAAACACTTTGCTATGACTTTGTTGCTGCTTCTGCTGCTGAAACAATACGGAAACAGCCCAGCGAGACAGCGACTGCGGCGGCGACGAGACACACAGAGACGCAAAGAGAGACGCAGAGCGTTTCTTGGCAATGCTGCGATTTTTGATTTAGATTTTTAGTATTTGCTTTCAGTTGATTCCACCAGGTGCGGGGGAACTTTACGTTGCCCCGAAGGTTATTTGTTTATTAGTTAATAGAATATGAATGGAATCGGAGGCGCAGCAGCAGCAGCGGAGCGCCAATGCCAGAGCCACACAATGCCAATATATACACACTCTCACACACACGCGACGGAGACGCGACCATGAGACAGACGCATACAGAGGAGACGCACGCTAGTTGCTTGCCACACGACAGGGAGCCCACACGCGCGCTCAACTAGTAATGTTCGAATTAAGTTAAATGTAATCTGATAATAATTAAAATGCACTTTTTCTTTGTTTGCAACCAAAGAAGAACACGAGGTTGTAGAGTTTTTTTTCTGTTTTGTAAACTAATGTTGCCACTCCAGTAAAAATTTACGATCTGGTTTAATTTTTATACCTTTGCAAACCAATGTTGCCACATTCCGGGAAAAAACAATTGCCGATAGCTTGAACGTCTGGCAGCCCTCCAATTTTATAAAATGTGTAAAGAAGCTGGCAGCACGCGGAATTGCGCGAGCGATTTAAAAATCTAACAAATAATTGTTAAAAAGAGAACTAAAAGCAATTATCTAGTTTCGAGTTTAATTTGGATGTCATAGTTGATCTCACTGTCAAAAATTGTCAGTCGCGCAGTTAAAAATAAGAGTTTAATTTTAGTATTGCAATGAAAAATATTATTATTATTTAAACTATATCATTGAATGAATGAATTTCGTGATGAATTTTGTGAGGAAAGAACTTAAATTGAAATAAATTTTTGTTATCAATTATATTAAAATATAAATCACATTTATAAATTTAAAACATTTATATTCAATCTCCTTTCGGCGATCTATTCTTCATCCCCCAAAAATCCTAGGTCCTCGGTATCAGTCTCTTTCTTCAACAAGTTATCAAAATCAACATTACGCACAATATTCTCTGTCGGTTTCTCACCAACCCAGTCAAGTTGTATACTCTGGATGAAATTCATGAAATCAGAATACGTAATGCTGTGTTTATATGGATAAATAAGACGTGGCAAATGATATGGACTCTTCGGATTAAATATCCATCGGCGAGGATGTATAAATCTTTGAATTCTCTCCTCTGTGTCATCTTCTGACTCGTTTTGCATGAAAAGACTTATGTAGGACATGGCATTATATAGCATTATTTTTATATCCGCATCCTTACGAAGTTGTAAAAGCACATATTCCGCACAATTAATACCCTGGGATTCATGATAAGCCGTTTCTTCTCGAATGGCAAACAATGTGGACATCGACATATATGGAAAGCGTATGCACTCCATAATTGCCTTTATATGGGGCAATCGTTCAGTTGAATTATAGCTTATCCATCGAATTGCCGCGAAGAATACTTCAACTTCACTGTTTACCCCAATTGAATCGAGTTTAAGCAAACTGTTAAGTTGAACGAGAGTCAGTTTAAGGAAAGACTCAGTCCCGACCATGGGCAAAAAATAGAAGCGGATGCGGCTCAGCATGACATAACGCAATTGATCCAGTTCGGACAGATTACTGGCTTCCCAAAACAACTCAAATGCGATCTTTTCGCGCACATTTGGTTTACTGAACAGTTTCCAACATTCTTCAACTACAAGATCGATTTTAAGATACTTTGCTGCTTGCATCACCTTGACAGCTTTTCGAAGTTTGATAGCAGTTTTTTTTCGCATCCAGTTGTAAATTACCTTAAAGGCATTCGGTGGTACATCACGTTCATCAAATTTGAAATTATTTACATCCCATTTTTGATTGGCGAACCACGGGGAATAAACTTTGAGAAGACTGGGTATGCAGTGAAAGATGCGAGATCCAATCTCAATACACATATAAGCTCCTTTATTATTTGTTAGCATATCATCTACAATATCTGTTAAAGGTACTTTTTCTGGCACATTGAACAAACATATGGGTTTTTCTTTGAATTCCAAAAACTCAAAAATCGATTTTTTAGGCACTTCAACTTTTATTGTACCTGACGCGTATTCATAATCGGTAAAAGTCTTCCACATGTCTTCTGGATCGACGCGCATTGTTGAAGATGAATCCAAGGATACCTTTTTAATTTTCGTCTCATCTGAAATATCAGAATCATCAGAATCATATTCAGAAGATGTAGTTGATTCGGAACATAAAAATCTTCCAATTGATAAACTTGTTTCGGGTATTTCGGTTCTCTCAGATATACTAATTATATCACTCATATCAGATGTTTCAGATATGTCAGTTGTTTCACATTTCTTTTCAGACACACCATCTTTCTTACAATTTTGAGATGTCTCAGCCGTTTTAGACACTTCCCCAGTTTTAATTGCTCCAGAGGTTAGCGTTCTTTTCGTTGTTTTAGTTAATTCAGGTGATCCAAATGCATTAAGTTTTTTGCCAATCCAAATAATCGAATTACAGCTTCCACTCGATGAATCACTCGATTCACTACAGTTTCCTTCCATCGATAAGTTTTTTAATTTATTGATTTGCGGTATATTGGAATTCTATATTCTCTTTTTATTTTTACATATATTAGTGATTTAAAATAATTTAACGACCAAGTGTCTGTGTCAAATACAAAATATTATTGTTTTACTTAATTTTCAATACTGACAACACAATCAATACGTTGGGGGTTTATCAGTGTAATAAATAATAAAGTTTGGTAACCCAACTTTGTCAAAACTTAACATATTTCCTTACGGCATGCCAATTTTATATTCAAAAAACGGATAATTGAAAATAAATAATCTATCAAGGTAAATGACTCTTTTCTGGGAACCAAGGCAGTTACACGTTCAATTGAACTGAACTAAATGACCTGAAACCAAAGACTAAGTTCGCTTGTTCACTTAAGTGATTAGTTCAATTGAACCTAATTTGCACGCTAGCAAAGCAAAAGTGCAGAGAAATAGAATTTTTCATTATAAAGAGACCAATTATTAAAGTGGAAATCAAAATGTGCACCGGCGGTTCTCCTAGCAGCAATGGTTCCCAAGCCGGCGATAGCACCGAGACCGAGCAACAACCGCCAGCAACGCAACAACAGGAACAGACTCTGAGAAGAGCCATTGAAGCATCCACGACAGAAGAGATTCTTGCTGAATATGGTGAAAATTTGAAGCTTTTAACATTGAATTCGCAAGTTGCCGAGCTGCTGACCATTATCCGGGATAAGTAAGTGCTTGCCACTTGCTGTCCTTGTCTATTTATCCAACGTGCGACTCTTTTTGTAGAAACACCTCGCGTAGCGATTTTAAATTTTATGCTGACCGGCTAATTCGGTTGGTCATCGAGGAATCTCTTAATCAGCTGCCCTACACTGACTGCGACGTGGAGACGCCCACGGGTGCCATTTATGAGGGCCTTAAATACCGTTCCGGTAACTGCGGCGTATCCATTATACGTTCCGGCGAGGCCATGGAGCAGGGATTGCGAGATTGCTGTCGCTCCATACGCATTGGCAAGATCTTGGTCGAATCGGATGCTAATACACACGAGGCACGCGTGGTGTATGCCCGATTTCCCGATGACATTGGCAGCCGCCAAGTGCTGCTCATGTATCCCATAATGTCCACTGGGAATACAGTGCTGCAGGCTGTCAATGTGCTGAGGGAACATGGTGTGCCCGAGAAGTGCATCATACTGTCGAACCTGTTCTGCACACCTGTCGCCGCACGCACCGTGGTCAATGCGTTTCCTAAAATGAAGATTCTCACCTCTGAGCTGCACCCAGTGGCGCCCAATCACTTTGGCCAGAAATACTTTGGTACTGACTAGATAGGCAGTCACGGCAGTCAACAAGACTTGACAACTAAGCTCTGCTTAGGATAGGTAGTGTGTGTTAGTCTTCGATTACTTACCACTCCTCCAAATAACCAAATTACCATTTTGACCAACTAACTTGAACTTTTGTTGAAAGTTTTGCATGGCTTTTTACTAACTGTTCTTTCTTTTCTTTAGATGATGAATTGGAGGAGGAGGATCCCCAACTACTATCAAATATTATATTTAATTAGCGTTTTAAAATTTGGTTTTTAATGAAAAATCGCAAAGATACGTGACTTGTTAAACTTATGTAAATACAAACAGAATAAATATTATATATAATCACTTAGGAGCTCATTTTATAGTTGACCACCGTGTCCACCTTGTGCAATCCGGTCGAAAAGGAACGCAATTGGACGGCCTGTGCATTTTGTATGAAGACAGCGCCAGTTTCGTCCCACTGTGCTGGTATTTCGGTATTTTGTAGCGTATGAATCATTACATCAAAAGTGCAAATGCAGTCGAGCAGCGGTAAATAGCTGACGGTAGCCGATATCTGTCTCATCACATCCCGAATCTCGTTCTGGATGCGACTCAGTTGCTTGGAGGATGTCAGCTTGGTAGGATCACCCTGTTCCCCGTCACCAGACTCGGCCTGCATTTTAAAGTCCCAACACTCGAGCACTTCCTTGGTATGAGCATTGGTTATGACCATCGAGATTTTGTTAATCATATTCTTGGACAGCCATTCTGTGATCGGAGATCGGATCAATTAAGCATCATTTCAGAAGTGTGCTCATTAAACTAACCTTCAGTTTGTGCCAAAACGTTCTGCAAAAAGGTGGTGATCTTTGGATCCTTGGACATGAGAATGGTCAGCCCGTATTGCTGTGTGTTGTCAAAGTTCTCCGCTGGATATATGCCACGTTGGAACAATATCGAATTGATGCCATACTCTAATTTGCAATAAACAAAGGCAGAGACAGAAGACAAGAGACGCCATAATGCAAGCGCGCGATTAATAAGCGTCGGTTTAGACGTTGTTCTTGTCATACTTACTTAGATACTCGACGATTATCTGTGCTGAGCCCTTTAATGTAATGCAATTCTTAGTTGCTTGAGCTGTAGACATACTGTGATGTTATTTTTTGATCGCAATGGCAAATAAAATTTTTTTTTTTACAAATTAAAGCCGCTCGTTTTTGAAGCTCTTTTCAGTGAAGACGGTCGACGAACGGGGCTGCCACCTTGGACTCAAAACATGGTGTGGCAGCCTTGGTTATCGGAAAGAGGTTCATCTCATTTTCAGGTCAAATTGCCAAACAGAGTTTTTGGTAAGCTTTGTGAGCTAGAATCTTAATATAGAATTAGCTCAATATGCTTTAAATAAGTTCACATTTAAATTGCACGCTGAAACCATTTTACCATCTGGAATTGGCGTTGATCGTGTTATTCACAATAAGTTCGATTAGTCTTCGATTCGATTCGTTCATTTGATTTTGAGCGATCGAACTAGTGGCAAAAGCTCATTTATTCGATTTCCTGTAAATAATAAGTAATCGATAAGTTTACTGGTTCTGAAAATACCAAAAATCGGCGCGCGTTTTTTTTTTATTTCAAGAATTGTTTAGTTTATGCAATATATATTAATTACACTGTGCAAGTCAAAAAAAGACATGACCGGACCCAACCTGACGGGTTCTAGAAATCGGATCGCATTTTTAACTTTTTGTGATATAATCATGTTTTTTAAGTTTTGTAAGAAGCTTTCGTTTTCTATGGTCTCTAACTTGTGAGGTGTTGATTTTCCTGGATAAACTTTTTTTATCAACGTTTTTAGGTTTATTTCAGTCTACAGTTTTCTAATTTCCTATTTATTTAAAAAAGATACACAGCAAAATATTTGCAACAAATACATGAATTTTATTAGCAATCTCTGAATTATTTTATTTATATCTAAGCATGAGATCCATTTACGCACACGCATTCGTATTTGAATAATATATAATATCTATTTCGAACTGCTTCTCATCCATCGATTGTTATTGTTGCCATAGTCCATTTTGTAGGTTGTGTCTGTTGGAAGAATAAATCAAACGAAGATGTTTTTAGCCAAGTTAATTTCAACTGGAAAAATTTCGACCCAAAACTCATAATTACTTTAAGCTGCCAACACCGGGCTCGATTATCCAGAGCCTTTGTTGTAGTTTTTATGCTGGGTGATAGATTTCGGGAATCGGTAACGGAAAATTAACATCAAATAAGGTGCAATAAAGAAAAACCAAAAAATTTTTTTTTTAATTTTGAATATGTTGTATTTGTAATGCTAAAAATAATTTAAACAAACGTGGACGCACTTAAAACAGAAGAAAGAATGATTAAAAGCAATTGATTTGTAAAATGTGAAGTATTTGCAAATTTTTAATGAAATTTTTTCTTACGCTTCATTTTGTTTTTTAATTAAAATTAATCTTTACATGGTATTTTTGGTATAAATCTTTCAATAATTAAATTAAAAATTTTGACTTAATTTAACTAAAAATAATCTCTTTGCCTACCAAATAAGTACAAACTGATGTCAACATATACATAAGAACTAAATTTGCATTTTACATTTCATTCACTTTACTTAAAAAATAATAATATTAATAATAATAATAATGATAATAAAAAAAACACATAGAATGGGAAGTATAATAGTATTTCGAAAATTAAGTAGTTGTAGTATGTTGTGTTTATGTGTGTATGTGTACTTATCAATATGTTTAATTTAATATTTCATAAAGTACAAAATAAATTATGTTTAAACTTTTGTATAACTTAATTGCAATGTACACAAAACTTATCGTGAATTATATCGATTATATAATTATAAGTATAATATATATACATGGTTTATTACAAGTTTTCAGCTACGTAAACTTTTGTTCTCTATAGTATACTCTATATATGTATGTATGTCTATGGTACAACAACAAAAGCGCAAGAGTGTCAATGTCAGTTTTACGGGTCAATCGGTATCTTTCTTTCATTATTAATTTTCTTGTTTTATATTTCTAAACTTTTTCAAATTGTTTTCTCGCCATAAATTTCAATTTAGTTTCATACACAAAGTTCTGTCACCGTGCACAAACGCCAAAAAGAACGGGAAATGTCAGTCTGCATGTGGTTAATAATTTTTTTTCCAATGATCATTATTATTTCGATTTTGTTTTGTTTTTTTGTTTTTCTTTTTTTTTTTTTGTAGTTGCTAAAATTTAAAACAGGGCTGAAATTTTGTGTTTGTTTTTGTGTGTTTTTTTGTGCAACAAATTGTATAATTTTTTAAACATAATACTAAAAAATTACATTTGTCGGCGTTGGAGTGCAGGGAGTACTTTTCATTGAATTTTAAAATAAAAATTCTATGCATTAAAATAGTCATTAATTAAGGTATATTGGCCGTAGATTGCAACAAAATATCTGTGAAGAGATTAAATCATAAATAAAAATTAAAATTAATTGGTTTTTCTTTGAAAATTGTTTTTGTTTTTTTGTTGATAACTATCTGCCCTAATACCATTTTGAAAAGGGAACTACAAGCAAATAATGCACTAAAAAAAGGGGACGCTTTATAATTCTACATGCATGATAATATATGATTTTTTTGGGTTGTTTTATGGATGCTGTGATAAAGCTTTAGAACTCTTTTGGATACTGTATGCCAGTTAAGCTTTGTTCTCTTTTGCGTTATGAACAATTTAAAAAAAATAGAAAAAAGTAGGAGTAAAATAGTGGAGCAGAGTTAACCAATTGAGAGAAACAGTGAGGAAACGCAAAAGATTAGTCAAAATTATTGATAATAAAAAACAATCACCAGATAAATAAAATAAGGAGCATATGAAATTGTTGTTTTTTTATTTGATTTGTTTGGTTTGGGTTTTTTTGTTTGTTTTGTTTTGTCAAAATCTACAGCCAAAGTGTTAATAATGTTTCATAGAATAACAAGAAACTATAATAAAAATGTATGGTATAACTAAATTAATTGCAAGAAATAATTATTGTTATTTAATGAAGTATTATTATTCATGTTCTAGCTTCGCATTGAGTTTTTTTTTTATATATATTTTTTTTTATTGCAAACTACAAAAATAATTGATGTATGTATAATTTATCGTAAAACAAAACAAAATTTCTGTTTGTGGTGGTCAGTGCTTTTGTGTGGTGACTGTACTTTTTGGCGACAGCAATTTGCTGCTAGGGTTGCCATTTGTTGCAAAGAAAATATCTAACTTAAGAGAGCCTCTGTTTATTGTTATTGTTACTGTTATTGTTATTGTTATCCATATGAGTGTAGGCTGTGCCAATTGAATGGTTTAAATGCCCATTCGACAAGTTATTCAGTATTTGGTAGGTGTGTGTTATGTATGTGTATGTGTGTGTATGTATTTGTCTGAGTCTGTGAGTTGCTTAATAATTTTGTTTTGTTTTTCGTGTAAATGGAAAATTAAATTGTATTTAACATTTACTTTAAAGAGAATTTCAATTAAAATAAATTCCTAAGTAAAAAACTATTTAAAATAAACCTTCTATAGCACCATTTGTTTTTATTCGCATTATGATTATTTAATAATTTTCATTTATTTTTATTTGTTGTTTATGCATTTTAGTTTTAAATAGTATGTATAATAATATAGCTTTTAATTAAAAAAGAGAACAAACATTTTGTTGTTGTTGTTGTTCTTGTTAGTTAGTTTTAAGACTTTGCTTTGTTGCTTTTTGGAATGTGTTTTCTAATAAAAACTCAAGCTCACGGTATAAAAGAGGCGAATGGTAACACTAGGAGGAGCTAGACGGGGGTACTTCTAATTCTTAGAGTTGGTCATATATCGTTTATTACGTGCGATTTCCATGCTTCAGCTGTTGAGCTGCCGGGTATACTGTATTTGTACTTTATGTATATGTATGCGTTTGTATGCGTATGTATGTGTCTGTATGTGTGTCTGTATGTGTGTCTGTATGTGTGTGTGTATGTGTATTGCTTTCAGTTATCAACTATATTTGGTTTATTTGAAGTTATAATGTTTATATATAGATATTTATAGACAGATGACCATTCTGATTAATTGTTAATTTTGATACTCGTAGTTTCGGTTTGTTTTGCATTTTTAATTCGATTTCGACAACGATAACGATTACGCGACAGATTTGTTTTTTGTGCTTATCGCGTTATTCGATCTAAAACAATCGATGCTATAGAAGTGCCTATTTTAGCAGTAATAACCTCCAATATACCCGTTGCCACATTCGGGATTATTGCTGTACGTACTGTCTGGCCCGGTGTATTCGCAACGGACGCCATAGAATCCATCCTGGCAACTGAAAGATTAAAGATAAAGTCCATAAGTAAAAATTGTATTTTATGCGATGAAAAAACATCTTAAAACATCTTTTGCCAATTTAAGTATATACACCATATGGAGATGGCCATGAACTGCGTTGCAATGCGAACACTTAAGTATAAACAGTAAAAAAAATAAAAAAACACTCCCACATTTAATTAACAATATAATTTCCCTTTTTTTTTGCAAGCCTCAAGAAGTGAAATCGAATTGGAAATGAAAATGAAAATGATTTTTCACAGTCATAAAAGAGTGCTTGAAAAGAAAAATACCCTATATCAAGAAATTTTCTATAAAATACCGTAATTAATTAAAGTGCTATTTCCCTAAAGAAGTAGCTCCAATATGCTGTGATCATGTCGTTAGGTTTATAAAAAGAGATCTCCCTCTCTCCCTAAAGTAAATTAATTTAGGAATTGCTACATAGATCAGCTGAAGTTTGTTATACCCGACTTAAGCATTTATTGGTTACAGGGTAAGCAAAGAGTACAATGCGCTTTTTTGGGATTGAATTGAATTGGATTGGATTGGTTTACATATACGAGTCGATATATGCGTCGTGCATACACACAGTACGTGGATATTGTATAAAACGAGGCGCTGAAAGACATTATTCACATTGCACACACACTCACACACAAGCACACAGATGAATCTGTGTCTGAGTGTGTGAGTGCACTCATGTGTGTTCGTGGAGTTGAGAATTTCACTCGCTTGCTGTAATGCGATGCCAAAATATTAAAATTTCTAGTCAGTTTCTCAAGTGCTGCACTCAGATGGTTAGTTTTGGGTTCCTTTTTCTATATCTGTATTTGTATCTGTATCTGTATCTGAATTGGGCTTGTCTCTCAACTGACTTTATCAGCTGTCACAGGTTTTATCACAGCGTTGAATAGAAACCACTTGAGTTTGAGTTCGAGTTTGACTTTGACTTGAGGTTTCAACTTGCAAGGGGGGGTCACAGCTGTATAATCCTTAAAGGTTCAGTTATAGATCATACTCACTTGCAATAGAACTGATTGAGATCCATTATCAGCATGCAGGTGCCGCCGTGAAAGCAAATATTCTCCTCCTTACATGGATAACCCGCACTACGCGAATCCGGCCGCATGGCAACTGCAAAGAGATAAATAAATATATAGGAATAAATATAAATTAAATGATATTCATAATTTTACAGTTTACAAGATGTAGATACATGTATCTCATGTATGTAGGTGGCATTTTTATGCTTCGATTGTCGCCTTCAAATGTGCCCATAAATTAGAAATGAATTGGAGCGGTTTCTAACACGCCAAGTTGACAGGCACACATCAAAGTTGACCTGATCATCACGATGCTGATGATGATGATGATGATCTAGTTAGGGATTGTATATTGAAGGTCTTACCTGGATGGGCATTGATCATGATGCGGCGTTTGTCAATAATATTGCTGACTTTATTCTTGGCACGGCACTCGTATTTGCCCGCATCGGAGGAACTGTTAAAGGAGCGTACAATCAGCTCGGCGCGTCTTCTGCACGAGATCGAAAGAGATGGGGAGAAATGCGAGATTAGACATAAAAATGTATCTAATATTTGTATAAACAATTTACTTACTTGTGATGCTTGAATTGATAAACATTGCGTTTGCGATTTATCGACTTGTCGTCCTTGAACCAGGTCACCTTTGGCGGTGGTCTGCCCTCCACCTTGCATATGATCCTCAGTTCCTTTCCATTCTCGATCGTTGCGTTCGCCGGCATCGATGTTATCGACGTAATCGATGCGTTCTGTGCTGTAAAACAACAACAAACAACCAAACGGGCATTAAAAATTAGTGTGTGAATTTTTCAAAAACATTTTTCCTACTTGCAACTTAAATTCTAATTAAATTTTTTTTTTTTTCGTGTATTTCTCATTGTTTATGCAAATTGAAAATCGTTTGTGCCTTTCAGCGCCATAAACAAATGATCGCACTAGAAATTATTGAAATTCTTTTAGTTTTCCTATTTTTTTATAGGCAGACGCGACGTCTATTCAAATTGTACAACTTAATCGTAAGTTGTTTATAGAGTCTGCAGATCGTTAAATTGTTATATGACATGAGCTGATTTTCAAGGTCCAATCAAAGCGGCTTCTTATATCTACTCGTATTCTAAATCTTTTGACTTATCTAAATTTCTTTATTAAAATTGGGCATTTATTGATGAAGCAATTTAATAAGTGGTGCAAAGAGTTAATAAGCTAATCTGTTTCACAACCAAGATCCAGAGGGAAAAATTTTGTTTAACAAAATTAAATAAATTTGAATGCAGAATTTGAATTTCAAGGCCAAACCATGATCAAAATGACATTCTGTTTAAAAATCGGTCAAGTTTTGACAAAGTTATGTAAGCTTAAAGTTGGTCGATCCTTTGACCTAGCAACTTTACAAGTCAAAATTTTTGTCAGATTTCACATGATTTTTTACAGAAAAATGAAAGGTCTCAGAATGAAGTTTAAAGTGTTGTTTTATACTAAAAACGATATAAGGAGTTGATTAAAAGTGAAAACATGAGATTTAAAATTTTGAATTTTCAAAATATCAAAGGGGGGACCCTTAGCATCGAACCCATGATTTGGAGGAAAATAATTTTTTTTACAAAATTAAATAAATTTGAATGCTGAATGATTTTAGAGGCCAAACCATGATCAAAATGACATTCCGCTTGAAAATCGCTCCCATTTTGACAAAGTTATGAAAGTTTGAAGTTGGACAAACTTTGGATCTAACAACTTTACAAGTCAAAATTTTTGTCAGATTTCACATGATTTTTTACAAAAATATGAAACGTCTCAGAATCAAGTTTAAAGTGTTGTTTTATACTAATAACGATATAAGGAGTTGATTAAAAGTAAAAACATTAGTTTTAAAATTTTGAATTTTCAAAATATCAAAGCATGTAAACCACGATCTAGAGAAAATAATTTTTTTTTCAAAATTAATTTAATTTGAATGCAGAATGAATTTAGAGGCCAAACCATGATCAAAATGACATTCCGCTTGAAAATTGGATGAGTTTCGGCAAAGTTATGACAGTTTGAAGTTGGTCATACATTGGATCTAACAACTTAGCAAGTCAAAATTTTTGTCAGATTTTTTACAGAAAAATTAAAGGTCTCAGAATCAAGTTGGACTTAATCATTGATATTTTAGCGATCATCGTTGATTTATTGTTATTCTATAGATCCAACATTTGGTCGATTTGTAGCACAGTTACCATAACGATGGTCAGGATTTATAAATGATCGTTTAACGATCTTTGTTAAACTGTCACGTGTTAACCATTTTTAGTATGTACTTCGACTGATTTCAGCTCAATTGATTTGTTTAGCATACAAATTAAATTTAAGCTGTCTTATTAACACATTTGCATTTGAATTGAAATTTTGCATTTGCAAAAACCAATTACACATTAGCCAATCATTTACGGGATGCTGCCAAAAAGTCTCCTTCGCAACGGCTGCTTCTGACTCATAAGTGTCGAGAGAATTTGGCAATGAAATGAATGTGGTCGATCGCCTCGGTTAGCCGCTTTTTTGCCACGCCCACCGTCAAGAGGAGCGTAGCCGTAGGTTGCTTTAATTAGCCGGCATATCACGTGTCTGGGCCATAAGATTAGACGAGAGACTCGAAAGTGTGGTGTGGGCGAGATAAAGACACGGGGAGGGAAGGGGAGATGAATGATAATTGACAATTGCGTGTGCTTGGTAATGAATGAATCATTCGAATCATGTGAAACAATTGGTCAACTCTTAAGTAAATACTAGATCTATTTTCTAATTTCTATTTTCTATTCTTGGGTGGGCGAGTTGCAGTTTGAAAACTTGCATGCGAATTTTCTCATGATTATGCAATGGGATTACGCACGCGAGTTTTTCCAGTGAATTAAGTATAGGAAAATATTAATAATATTAGCAATAATAATAGTAATAAATTCGTCTGTCTGGACTTTATCTATTTATACATACAAACATGTATATTCAACAGAGAGTCGGCGAATTTTTTGATTTAATGCTAAGCAAATGATAATTTATGCGACTCTCGCGTGGCCCATCCGAAAGGAAAATGAATATGAATACCCGTACGAGTATTCAGCGAATATTTATACAAATGAAATTGTTATATATTTAAAGATAATTTATTGTTTATAATTTATGTTTTTGGCCAACGCGACGGCCCATAAAACAGCATTTTAATTGTCCGCGTCACTTTCTCACGCTCCCAAATTGTTTTGCGGTGTCTTCTGGTCTCTTTTCACAACTGTGGAGGAGCTTCACAATAATAAAAAAAAGAAGAGAGAACAAGAGGAAAAAATCAAATAAAACGGCAACTCACAAGTTGCCATGGACAGAAGGCGATTAAGAATTGAAGGCAGCACGCAAACAAGTTGACAATTGTCATGCCCAAAGCAACAAACGGGGTGACAACCCTGCCCCCCAACCGACCCCCTCTATATGTGGATCGATGGTTCGGTGGATCGGTGGATCGGTGGGGATCCGATCCCCAAATTCAACACGCAGTTGCCGGTCGAAGCCTTTTCAAGTTGTTTTTTTTTTTCATTATTTGTATTTTTGCTTTGATTCACAATGAAATTCGAGGCATAATAATAAGATGAACATTTTATTTGCGTGTGTGCGTTATTTTATTTACTCTTTTTTTCATTTTATTATTTTTTAATGTTTGGCATATCATTTCATTGCGATTCATTGTTATTATGACTTAATTATGCGCTTAAAAAATGATTATCAAAGCGCTTTGGCCATTGTTCTTTTGGTATGGACTTTGGATTAAGGCATTGAGATGATATAAGGCGCAAAATAATGTGGGAGAAAAAGCTATGGCAGGGGAGAAAGAAGAAGAAGAAAACAAGTTATAGTAAAAGTAAAGAGATTATGCTCTTATTAATTTCTTTTATCCTATTTTTCTTGAATTATTTGAGCATTATTATTGTATAATATTATTTTTATATATTTATGTTGCATTTTCTGCAATTAAAATAAATTATAATAGAAATATGACAGTTACAGATTCCTTATGAATCATAATGTCTAAATTATTTTAGAATGGACACAAATCATATTATAATATTAATTAAAAGAATTTCAATTTAATTTTCTATATTTTTTTTTAGGAAATAGAATAAAAATTCAAATTTTCTGTTTTAAGTTAAATCCTTTAATGAGAATCACAAAGAAGAGCCTTGAGTGCAAATTGAAATTTGATATTCGCTGAGTTATTTTGTCAAACTTTGCGCTGGCTGAGCTCATTGGCCCCTACTGAAGATGGGGGCCTAACACCAATATCTTTCTCTGATTGTTGTTGCTGATGTTGTTGTTGCTGATGTTGTTGTGTGTGCGTCAACACTACGTCAAAGCCGCAGCTGCTGTCGCGCCGCGCTTCCGGAAAAGTCTGGCATAACAACTGCGACAACTACCAAAAAAAAAAAAAACAGAAGGAAAATGAAGAAAAAAGCCGAAAGAAAACACGGAGAGGAAACGCTGCCAAAAGGCAGGAAAAGTGTCGTCGTTTTGGCTGCTGCCTGTCGCCGATTTTAGCACAACTTGGCCAAGGGGAGGAAGGTTGGAAGAGCAGGAGAAGAGTCACTGGCGGATTGACATTAAAATAACTTTTCATATAAGTATGAAATATTATAATTTTCTTCGTTTTTGCAACTCATTTCTGAGCGCTTTTCCTTCGAGCGTGACGTCTCAATGATTCATGCAAATCCATCAGAATAAAAAATCACACACAGAACAGTCACCGCAGGCAGAGGAGAGTGAGAACAAGAGACAGAGAGAGAGAGAAAGAGAGAGCAGAGACAGCAGCGACAACAGCGACAACATGTGGTTATTGCAGTGGAGCGTTGCCAGCGGTGGGAAGCAGGGGAGCTGCGGGGAAACGTTACGTTTATTAAGATTTTATTGAATTAATAAGCAAATTGCATGCGACACGCTGCTGGCGCCATCTGTCGTCCAAATTGCATGCAATTTGCATACACATTATTCGATGAAATTACGAGTCAAATAACAATGTTCTCAACGGGGTTCCGGTTATAGCCAATGCTTTTTACTTAAGCCAAATTAACCAAATTGTGCACTAAGAAATATTATTTTGTTTTTCTTTCACTTTTTCCTCTTATTTTTTTACGGAAAATAAATGAAATTTTGAACGTCGCCGTGCGCTGAAAGACATTTTATTTTGGCAGTGTCTTCCTCTCCCTCTCTCTCACTCTTCTGCTATCTCTGTCGTTTGTTTGACCCACATTCGCTAGCGACAGCGAACGGAAGTTTTTCTTGTTGTTTCTCCAACATTTAACGCTGTTTTTCCAAAATGAAATGTAGCCTGATCTTCTGCATTTTTCTTCTCATCTTTTGCTCTGTTTTCTGTGTTTAATTTTTGGGTTATTTATGATGTTGAATACTCGCGCTCGTTATTTATTTTATAATTTTTGATTCATTTTTATTGGCGCTCAGGCGACATTGTGTCATTTTTCGATTGTTTTTAAATAGAATTCAGCAAGTGATTTATTGCATTGGCCATAAAACGAACAACTTGAATGTATCATAAGACAACGCATTATCTTATTTGCCCCGATATCGTTTACAACTGCTGGCAACGGGCGTAGCACGCGCCTTCCATAAACTGGATGAGCCACAGGAATTGCTCCAAATGATAGGGTAAAAAGAGGGGTCGCTAAAGGAGGGAAGCGGAGAGTAAGAGGGGGAAAGAAGTGCGGCCACTTTCAAGCTATCGCATAGAATATCATAATATTTGCATGTGTTTGTTACGATAAGATTTATATGATTCCCAAAAGATCTCCCCTTTCATGTATTCTGTCTGTCTTTTTGAACATTACGCATACGTCAGGTAGGCCCAGGTTAAATGTAAACTTTTGACAATGCCAATGACAAATCATTATTATTATTCTTGCGCTGTTTAAACAATAGTTATTATAAGTGTGCTTTTTTTTCTTTGTATAATTCAGTTTTGGTTCGATGCACTTTGAAGCCACAATTTTAGCAGACGCATCTTATAAAAAATACAATTATTTGTGTTAGATAAGATTATGTTTCTGTTGGTTATATGCTACCGTAATTCTGCGAATTTAGCAGTTATTACCATGGAATTAGTAGGGTGTTAACTTAAGCAGTTTTTGGGTGAAAGGTTGGAAAGGAGAAAAGATTATTTAAAACTAGTTCGATCTGGTTTCTATGGGAAGAAAAGCACTTGCAGGCAACTGTAATTGTGACTCCTGTGAGCGAAATCAAAGCAATAACAACAACAACAGCACAAACAACAACATCAACAAGCAAATTATGTTGTTCTAATGGCCAAAGCAAAAAAAAAAACCGGAAAGCTGAAAAAGACAGACAAACAGACAGACAGGCAGGCAAATTGAACAAGTTCTCTAGTTGACTGTCTGTCCGTCTGTCTGTCTGTCTGTCTGTCTGTTCGATGAACGTCAGGCCTGGACACTGGCAGATGAATGGCCAGCACGTGTGGCCAAAATGTTCGCAATGAAAATGCCTTGAAAGCAAACTAATAAAATAGCAAAACAGCAACAGAAGGGAAACAACAACAACGACAACAACAACGACAACAACAACAACAACAACAACGACAACTTAATGTATGTATAATGATTGTCGCCCATTGCGATCTGTCGATTTTTCCATGTTTGTTTGGCGCATTTGCTTATTTATTTGCACGTTGCGTATACGCAATGTGATTTTTCCTTTGAAGCAACGCAACCGCACGCGCGACTTTCACGTTGAGGTTGTCGCTGTTATTGTTGTTGCTGCTGTTGTCGTCATTTTGGCACTGATTGCTGACAACTCAAGCAACAACATGGCCAAGTATAAACGTTCTTTCAATGTGGCTAAATCAACTGGCGTGCGGCAGTTTGAGGCGCATTGTGCAAATCTGCAGCAACAACAATAACAACAACAGCAACAACAACAACAACACTAATCACAGGTAGCTTTTGCTTAGAGCTACATCTAATCTGTTAAGATCTATGGGCTGTGAAAGATAAGCGATAAGTAAAAAGAGCCACACACGCACGTACTCAATCTCTCCTTCTCTCTCTGTCTCGGTTATGCTGTCTCTTTTTTTTTTAAATTACTGGCACTTTGCGTTGCATTTTTCGCTTTGAACTTCGTCTCGTTTTTTACGCTTTCCTCCTATAGATATATATATATATATATATTTATATATATGTAAGTAGACAGCCCCCAAACGAACTCAATACATATATATTTTTATAACACTGCCTGCCCCGTTTAATTAAGTCAAGTGAGTGAGGATCGCTGCCCCATGCAACACACACACAACACACACACACACGCACACACACGCACACACAGTTGCCTGCCTCTCTAAATGCCAACATATTCATCGCAGCTGCCCCTCCTCCTCTTGCGCCTCCTTCCCCTCCTTCTCCTCTTTCTCCTGCTCTGTCTGCTCCTCTTTTACGATCTGCAGCTCTTGTATTTGTTTTGTTTATTTGATTTGATTTGCTTTCTTTGTTTGCAGCCGACGAAGACGACGACGACGTCGCTCTATTTTTGCTGTGAGTTTGCAAATCTGTTCGCCCAGCTGTTGGCCCAGCTAAAGTCATAGCCACATTCACACTAAGATCCGACCCAGAACCCCAAAAGCACCTTCTATCTATATGTATCTATATGCATTATATAATACTATAGTTTGTACACTCGTATTTGTGTCAAAAAACAAGTAAAATTATCCCAAAAAAATTAAACTATAAATCAAAAACTCAACCAAGCACTTTTTTTAGTCAAAAAATTTTACATTTAAAATAATATGCAAATTACTAAATTGCATAATGAAACTAAACCATATAGAGTTATTTAAAAGTTTAAAGTTTTCAATATAAAATTAAAGCTTATCGCTATAAAAATTACAAAAAATTTATGTAAATAAATAAAACAACCAAAAAAATACACTTACTAGGTGCATTTAATTTTGACCTATTAGCTACAAAAAAAATCGATGGGAAAAAACCATTAAATGTAACACTAATTAACATAAATAGCATCATTATTATCATTATCATTGTCATCGTCATCGTCATGCTTAAACAGCACGCTCTATGCGAACTTTCCTAGCGGCTTTTTGTCTTATCTTGGCGCATTGTTTCTCACGTTTCTCTGACTAATGCCAAGCGCTGCAGGTGGCTTATCAATCTCGCAGCTGGTTACAGTTGCTGCTGATAAGACCAAGCTTTGAATCTGCTGCTGCTGCTTCTTTCTTTCTTTACTCTCTGCTCTTCATGAATCATGAATCGCACATCTTGAACTATGCAACAACCGAAACTGAAACTAACTATAATCATTCATAAGATTATTTTATTTTATCTCATGTAAACAAAAATATTTTTTTTCATTTTTTGATAACTCGACTTAAAAGAGTCAACAAATAGTTCTCACAATCATCTGGTAAACTTTTAACTTGCTACTAATTAGCCATTGTTCATCATAAATATGCTTGAGTATATATTTAATTAGTTTGCAAATATTCTAAGAAATATTAACTTATTTTTTATTTTAATTAATTAATTATTTTTCAATTAAACAGTAAGCATTAAACGATAAAAATGTTCTTAATAATACAAAAATCTTTATTAAATATGATAAATGATGATAAATTTAAAAAGTCAGCTATGCTTCAACTGAAAATTCCGTTTTCAATAAATGGATATATTTAATTTTCAAGTATAAAACATTTTAGCAGTGGATACTTTTAAATACATCTGGCAATAAAGCATGAAAGCTTTTTTATTTGGTTTGAAATCTATAAGTAAATCCATAAATTCATTATTCAGAGATTGTAAATTCATAATAAGTCAAAAAACAGCTGTTAAAGATCAGTCAAATTTCTAGAGATATCTAATATCTATTATAAAATCAATAAATATAAAACCATTATGTTCTTAATTAGGTAATTGAGTGGAGAAAGTTGAGCTCATATTTGTGATAAGTAAATGTAAAACAATTACCTACTTCATTAAGTAATTGAGTAGAGGAAGTTCAGCTTATATTTGTGAAAAGTTAATAAATTAGTACATATGTCAGATAAGTGTGACGTGTGAACACAGCTAAATTCCAGTAAATTTGTTGCATAGTGTTATCATAATGATTGAGGCTGTGACGCTGGCGCTGCAGCAAACAAACAAACAAACCAACAAACAGACAAACGGACAGACAAACAAAATAAACAAAACTGACAAACAGACAAACACTGAGAATTGATTTACCATTTATTATTGTTTGCTGTAAAAGCCTTTTGATAATAATATTTGTAAGAATGGAGACAAATTTTCCGTGACGTGATTTGAATGTCTGCAAGAATTGACGATGACGTAGCTTCTACAGTAGCATTTACCGCTACTGATTCTTCTGGTTGTTGTGATAGTTGTTGTTGTTGTTGTTGCTGCTGTTTGGGACCACCTCTTGGCATGTTTTTCACAAAACTGTCAAAAGTTATGCAAATATTTGGTGTCATTTTATGTAAATCCAGTTAGATACTCGTACTCGCTCGTACTTCTACTTGAACAGATTCCCAGTTGGCCATTTAGCGTTGTATCTAAGTATCTTTTCTTCTGGTTATTTGCCTGCTGTTGTTCTTGTTGTTTGCTGTGTGTTGGGGGCGTGTGAATGAAAACAATGCGGCAGTGATAATGCTGATAAGACTCAAAGGAAAATATTGTTCTGCTGTTTGTTCGATT